>NW_018743970.1:0-79688 GCF_001683475.1 Chenopodium quinoa
AAACTTTTCTAAACAAATGAAAGTCAAATGCATTCTTCAAAGCTAATTGAAACAAATGAAAGTCAAACACATTCAAACAAAGCTTTTTGAATCAAATGAAAGTCAAATGCATACTTAAAGGTAATTGATCCAAATGAAAGTCAAATACATTCAAAATGCTTTTTAAATCAAATGAAAGTCAAATGCATTATTCAAAGCTAATTGAATATAATGAAAGTCAAACACATTCAAACAAAGCTTTTTGAATCAAATGAAATTAAAATGCATTCTTTAAAGCTAATTGAATCAAATGAAAGTCAAACGCATTCATACAAAGCTTTTTGAATAAAATGAAATTCAAATGCATTCTTCAAAGCTAATTGAATCAAATGAAAGTCAAACACATTCAAACAAACCTTTTTGAATCAAATGAAAGTCAAATGCATTCTTAAAAGCTAATTGAATCGAATGAAAGTCAAACATTCAAAACAAACTTAATGAATCAATTGAAAGTCAAATCATTCTTCAAAGCTATATGAATTGAATTAAAGTCAAACACATTCAAACAAAGCTTTTTAAATCAAATGAAAGTCAATGCATTCTTCAAAGCTAATTGATCCAAATGAAAGTCAAATACATTCAAACAAAGCTTTTTAAATCAAATGAAAGTCAAATGCATTCTTCAAAGCTAATTGAATATAATGAAAGTAAACACATTCAAACAAAGCTTTTTAATCAAATGAAATTCAAATGAATTCTTCAAAGCTAATTGAAACAAATGAAAGTCAAACACATTCAAACAAAGATTTTTGAACCAAATTAAAGTCAAATGTATTCTTGAAACTAATTGAATAGAACGAAAGTCAAACACATTCAAACAAAGCTTTTTGAATCAAATGAAATTCAAATGCATTCTTCAAAGCTAATTGAAAAAAAAGAAAGTCAAAGACATTGAAACAAAGCTTTTTTAAACAAATGAAAGTCAAATGCATTGTTCAATGCTAATTGAATTAAATGAAAGTTAAACACATTCAAACAAAGCTTTTTGAATCAATTGAAAGTCAAATGAATTCTTAAAAGCTAATTGAAATAAATGAAAGTTAAACACATTCTAAAAATCTTTTGAACAAATGAAAGTCAAATGCATTCTTCAAAGGTAATTGAATCAAATGAAAGTCAAACACATTTAAACAAAACTTTTCGAATCAAATGAAAGTCAAATGCATTCTTAAAAGTTCATTGAATAGAATGAAAGTCAAACATTCAAACAAATCTTTTTGAATTCAAATGAAAGTCACATGCATTCTTCAAAGCTAATTGATCTAAATGAAAGTCAAACACATCCAAACAAAGCTTTTTGAATCAAATGAAATTTAAATGCATTCTTTAAAGCTAATTGAAACAAATAAAGTCATACACATTCAAACAAAACTTTTCGAATCAAATGAAAGTCAGATGCATTCTTAAAAGCTAATTCAATTGAAAGTCAAAGAAGCTTTTTGAATCAAATGAAAGTCAAATGCATTCTTCAAAGCTAATTGAAAATGAAAGTCAAACACATTCAAACAAAGCTTTTTGAATCAAATGAAAGTCAAATGCATTCTTAAAAGCTAATTGAATCGAATGAAAGTCAAACACATTCAAACAAAGCTTAATGAATCAAATGAAAGTCAAAATCATTCTTCAAAGCTATATGAATAGAATTAAAGTCAAACACATTCAAACAAATCTTTTTAAATCAAATGAAAGTCAATGCATTCTTCAAAGCTAATTGATCCAAATGAAAGTCAAATACATTCAAACAAAGCTTTTCAAATCAAATGAAAGTCAAATGCATTCTTCAAAGCTAATTGAATATAATGAAAGTCAAACACATTCAAACAAAGCTTTTTGAATCAAATGAAATTCAAATGAATTCTTCAAAGCTAATTGAACCAAATGAAAGTCAAACACATTCAAACAAAGATTTTTGAACCAAATTCAAGTCAAATGTATTCTTGAAAGCTAATTGAATAGAACGAAAGTCAAACACATTCAAACAAATCTTTTTGAATCAAATGAAATTCAAATGCATTCTTCAAAGCTAATTGAAAAAAAAGAAAGTCAAAGACATTGAAACAAAGCTTTTTTAAACAAATGAAAGTCAAATGCATTGTTCAATGCTAATTGAATTAAATGAAAGTTAAACACATTCAAACAAAGCTTTTTGAGTCAATTGAAAGTCAAATGAATTCTTAAAAGCTAATTAAAACAAATGAAAGTTAAACACATTCTAACAAATCTTTTTGAACCAAATGAAAGTCAAATGCATTCTTCAAAGGTAATTGAATCAAATGAAAGTCAAACACATTTAAACAAAACTTTTCGAATCAAATGAAAGTCAAATGCATTCTTAAAAGTTAATTGAATAGAATGAAAGTCAAACACATTCAAACAAATCTTTTTGAATTCAAATGAAAGTCAATGCATTCTTCAAAGCTAATTGATCAAAATGAAAGTCAAACACATCCAAACATAGCTTTTTGAATCAAATGAAATTTAAATGCATTCTTTAAAGCTAATTGAAACAAATTAAAGTCATACACATTCAAACAAAACTTTTCGAATCAAATGAAAGTCAGATGCAAAAAGCTAATTCAATAGAGTGAAAGTCAAACAAATTAAAACGAAGCTTTTTAAACCAAATGAAAGTCAAATGCATTCTTCAAAGCTAATTGATCCAAATGAAAGTCAAACACATTCAAACAAAGCTTTTTGAATCAAATGAAAGTCAAATGCATTCTTAAAAGCTAATTGAATCGAATGAAAGTCAAACACATTCAAAACAAAGCTTAATGAATCAAATGAAAGTCAAAATCATTCTTCAAAGCTATATGAATAGAATTAAAGTCAAACATTCAAACAAAGCTTTTTGAATCAAATGAAAGTCAATGCATTCTTCAAAGCTAATTGATCCAAATGAAAGTCAAATACATTCAACAAAGCTTTTTAAATCAAATGAAAGTCAAATGCATTCTTCAAAGCTTATTGAATATAATGAAAGTTAAACACGTTCAAACAAAGCTTTTTTGAATCAAATGAAATTAAAAGCATTCTTTAAAGCTAATTGAATAAAATGAAAGTCAAACACATTCAAACAAAGTTTTTTAAACCAAATGAAAGTCAAATGCATTCTTCAAAGCTAATTAAAACTAATGAAAAGTCAAACACATTCAAACAAACCTTTTTTGAAATAAATGAAAGTCAAATGCATTCTTAAAAGCTAATTAGATCGAATGAAAATCAAAACACATTCGAACAAAGCTTTTTGAGTCAATGAAAGTAAAATGCATTCTACAAACCTAATTTAATCAAATGAAAGTCAATCACATTCAATTTTTCTAATCAAATGAAAGTCAAATGCATTCTTCAAAGCTAATTGAAACAAATGAAAGTCAAACACATTCAAACAAAGCTTTTTTAAACAAATGAAAGTCAAATGCATTGTTCAATGCTAATTGAATTAAATGAAAGTCAAACACATTCAAACAAAGCTTTTTGAATCAATTGAAAGTCAAATGAATTCTTAAAAGCTAATTAAAACAAATGAAAGTTAAACACATTCTAACAAATCTTTTTGAACAAATGAAAGTCAAATGCATTCTTCAAAGGTAATTGAATCAAATGAAAGTCAAACACATTTAAAACAAAACTTTTCGAATCAAATGAAAGTCAAATGCATTCTTAAAAGTTCATTGAATAGAATGAAAGTCAAACACATTCAAACAAATCTTTTTGAATCAAATGAAAGTCACATGCATTCTTCAAAGCTAATTGATCTAAATGAAAGTCAAACACATCCAAACATAGCTTTTTGAATCAAATGAAATTTAAATGCATTCTTTAAAGCTAATTGAAACAAATTAAAGTCAACACATTCAAACAAAACTTTTCGAATCAAATGAAAGTCAGATGCATTCTTAAAAGCTAATTCAATAGAGTGAAAGTCAAACAAATTAAAACGAAGCTTTTTAAACCAAATGAAAGTCAAATGCATTCTTCAAAGCTAATTGAAAATGAAAGTCAAACACATTCAAACAAAGCTTTTTGAATCAAATGAAAGTCAAATGCATTCTTAAAAGCTAATTGAATCGAATGAAAGTCAAACACATTCAAAACAAAGCTTAATGAATCAAATGAAAGTCAAAATCATTCTTCAAAGCTATATGAAAGAATTAAAGTCAAACACATTCAAACAAAGCTTTTTGAATCAAATGAAAGTCAATGCATTCTTCAAAGCTAATTGATCCAAATGAAAGTCAAATACATTCAAACAAAGCTTTTTAAATCAAATGAAAGTCAAATGCATTCTTCAAAGCTATTGAATATAATGAAAGTTAAACACATTCAAACAAAGCTTTTTGAATCAAATGAAATTAAAATGCATTCTTTAAAGCTAATTGAATAAAATGAAAGTCAAACACATTCAAACAAAGTTTTTTAAACCAAATGAAAGTCAAATGCATTCTTCAAAGCTAATTAAAACTAATGAAAGTCAAACACATTTCAAACAAACCTTTTTGAAATAAATGAAAGTCAAATGCATTCTTAAAAGCTAATTAGATCGAATGAAAATCAAACACATTCAAACAAAGGTTTTTGAGTCAAATGAAAGTAAAATGCATTCTTCAAACCTAATTTAATCAAATGAAAGTCAATCACATTCAAACAAAACTTTTCTAATCAAATGAAAGTCAAATGCATTCTTCAAAGCTAATTGAAACAAATGAAAGTCAAACACATTCAAACAAAGCTTTTTTGAATCAAATGAAAGTCAAATGCATACTTCAAAGGTAATTGATCCAAATGAAAGTCAAATACATTCAAAACAATGCTTTTTAAATCAAATGAAAGTCAAATGCATTATTCAAAGCTAATTGAATATAATGAAAGTCAAACACATTCAAACAAAGCTTTTTGAATCAAATGAAATAAAATGATTCTTTAAAGCTAATTGAATAAAATGAAAGTCATACAAATTCAAACAAAGTTTTTTGAACAAATGAAAGTCAAATGCATTCTTCAAAGCTAATTGAAAATAATTGAAAGTCAAAAACATTCAAACAAACCTTCTTGAATCAAATGAAAGTCAAATGCATTCTTAAAAGCTAATTAAATCGAATGAAAGTCAAACACATTCAAAACAAAGCTTAATGAATCAAATAAAAGTCAAATGCATTCTTCAAAGCTAAGTTGATCCAAATGAAAGTCAAAACACATCCAAACAAAGCTTTTTGAATCAAATGAAAGTCAAATGCATTCTTCAAAGCTAATTGAATAGAATGAAAGTCAAACACATTCAAACAAAGCTTAATTGAATCAAAATGAAAGTCAAATGCAATTCTTCATAGCTAATTGATCCAAATGAAAGTCAAACACATTCAAACAAAGCTTTTTGAATCAAATGAAAGTCAAATGCATACTTCAAAGGTAATTGAATCAAATGAAAGTCAAACAACATTCAAACGAAACTTTTCGAATCAAATGTAAGTCAAATGCATTCTTAAAAGCTAATTGAATCGAATGAAAGTCAAACACATTCAAACAAAGCTTTTATTAAATCAAATGAAATTTAAAATGCATTTTTCAAAAGCTTAATTGAATCAAATAAAAGTCTAACACATTCAAAACAAAGATTTTTGAACCAAATGAAAGTTAAATGCATTCTTCAAAGCTAATTGAAACTAATGAAAGTCAAACGCATTCATACAAAGCTTTTTGAATAAAATGAAATTCAAATGCGTTCTTCAAAGCTAATTGAATCAAATGAAAGTCAAACACATTCAAACAAACCTTTTTTGAATCAAATGAAAGTCAAATGCATTCTTAAAAGCTAATTGAATCGAATGAAAGTCAAACACATTCAAACAAAGCTTTTTGAATCAAATGAAATTCAAATGAATTATTCAAAGCTAATTGAAACAAATGAAAGTCAAAAACATTTAAACAAAGCCTTTTTGAATCAATTGAAATTTAAATGCGTTCTTCAAAGCTAATTGAATCAAATGAAAGTCAAACACATTCAAACAAAGCTTTTTGAACCAAATGAAAGTCAAATGCATTCTTCAAAGCTAATTGAATGGAATGAAATTCAAACACATTCAACAAAGCTTAATGAATCAAATGAAAGTCAAATGCATTCTTCAAAGCTAATTGAATAGAATTAAAGTCCAACATATTCAAACAAAGCTTTTTGAATCAAATGAAAGTCAAATGCATTCTTCAAAGCTAATTGATCCAAACGAAAGTCAAAAAACATTCACACAAAGCTTTTTGAATCAAATGAAAGTCAAATGCATTCTTTAAAGCTAATTAAATCGAATGAAAGTCAAACACATACAAACAAAGCTTTTTGAATCAAATGAAATTCAAATGAATTCTTCAAAGCTAATTGAAACAAATGAAAGTCAAACACATTCAAACAAAGATTTTTGAACCAAATTAAAGTCTAATGTATTCTTGAAAGCTAATTGAATAGAGCGAAAGTCAAACACATTCAAACAAAGCTTTTTGAATCAAATGAAAGTCAAATGCATTCTTAAAAGCTAATTGAATCGAATGAAAGTCAAACACATTCAAAACAAAGCTTAATGAATCAAAATGAAAGTCAAAATCATTCTTCAAATCTATATGAATAGAATTAAAGTCGAAACACATTCAAACAAAGCTTTTTGAATCAAATGAAAGTCAATGCATTCTTTAAAGCTAATTGATCCAAATGAAAGTCAAATACATTCAAACAAAGCTTGTTAAATCAAATGAAAGTCAAATGTATTCTTCAAAGCTAATTAAATATAATGAAAGTCAAACACATTCAAACAAAGCTTTTTGAATCAAATGAAATTAAAATGCATTCTTTAAAGCTAATTGAATAAAATGAAAGTCAAACACATTCAAACAAAGTTTTTTGAACCAAATGAAAGTTAAATGCATTCTTCAAAGCTAATTGAAACTAATGAAAGTCAAACACATTCAAAACAAACCTTTTTGAAATAAATGAAAGTCAAATGCATTCTCAAAAGCTAATTAGATCGAATGAAAACCAAACACATTCAAACAAAGCTTTTTGAGTCAAATGAAATTAAAATGCATTCTTCATACCTAATTTAATCAAATGAAAGTCAATCGCATTCAAACAAAACTTTTCTAATCAAATGAAAGTCAAATGCATTCTTCAAAGCTAATTGAAACAAATGAAATTCAAACACATTCAAACAAAGCTTTTTGAATCAAATGAAAGTCAAATGCATACTTCAAAGGTAATTGATCCAAATAAAAGTCAAATAAATTCAAACAATGCTTTTTTATATCAAATAAAAGTCAAATGCATTATTCAAAGCTAATTTAATATAATGAAAGTCAAACACATTCAACAAAGCTTTTTGAATCAAATGAAATTAAAATGCATTCTTTAAAGCTAATGAATCAAATGAAAGTCAAACGCATTCATACAAAGCTTTTTGTATAAAATGAAATTCAAATGCGTTCTTCAAAGCTAATTGAATCAAATGAAAGTCAAACACATTCAAACAAACCTTTTTGAATCAAATGAAAGTCAAATGCATACTTCAAAGGTAATTGAATCAAATGAAAGTCAAACACATTCAAACATAACTTTTCGAATCAAAATGAAAGTCAAATGCATTCTTAAAAGCTAATTGAATCGAATGAAAGTCAAACACATTTAAACAAAGCTTTTTGAATCAATTGAAATTTAAATGCATTTTTCAAAGCTAATTGAATCAAATGAAAGTCAAACACATTCAAACAAAGCTTTTTGAACCAAATGAAAGTCAAATGCATTCTTCAAAGCTAATTGAAACTAATGAAAGTCAAATACATTCATACAAACCTTTTTGAATCAAATGAAAGTCAAATGCAGTCTTAAAAGCTAATTGAATCGAATGAAAGTCAAACACATTCAAACAAAGCTTAATGAATCAAATGAAAGTCAATTGCATTCTTCAAAGCTAATTGAAACAAATGAAAGTCAAAAAACATTTAAACAAAGCCTTTTGAATCAATTGAAATTTAAATGCGTTCTTTCAAAGCTAATTGAATCAAATGAAAGTCAAACACATTCAAACAAAGCTTTTTGAACCAAATTAAAGTCAAATGCATTCTTCAAAAGCTAATTGAATGGAATGAAATTCAAACACATTCAACAAAGCTTAATGAATCAAATGAAAGTCAAATGCATTCTTCAAAGCTAATTGAATAGAATTAAAGTCCAACATATTCAAACAAAGCTTTTTGAATCAAATGAAAGTCAAATGCATTCTTCAAAAGCTAATTGATCCAAACGAAAGTCAAAAAACATTCACACAAAGCTTTTTGAATCAAATGAAAGTCAAATGCATTCTTTAAAGCTAATTAAATCGAATGAAAGTCAAACACATACAAACAAAGCTTTTTGAATCAAATGAAATTCAAATGAATTCTTCAAAGCTAATTGAAACAAATGAAAGTCAAACACATTCAAACAAAGATTTTTGAACCAAATTAAAGTTTAATGTATTCTTGAAAGCTAAATTGAATAGAGCGAAAAAAAGTCAAACACATTCAAACAAAGCTTTTTGAATCAAATGAAAGTCAAATGCATTCTTAAAAGCTAATTGAATCGAATGAAAGTCAAACACATTCAAAACAAAGCTTAATGAATCAAATGAAAGTCAAAATCATTCTTCAAATCTATATGAATAGAATTAAAGTCGAACACATTCAAACGAAGCTTTTTGAATCAAATGAAAGTCAATGCATTCTTTAAAGCTAATTGATCCAAATGAAAGTCAAATACATTCAAACAAAGCTTGTTAAATCAAATGAAAGTCAAATGTATTCTTCAAAGCTAATTAAATATAATGAAAGTCAAACACATTCAAACAAAGCTTTTTGAATCAAATGAAATTAAAATGCATTCTTAAAGCTAATTGAATAAAATGAAAGTCAAACACATTCAAACAAAGTTTTTTGAACCAAATGAAAGTTAAATGCATTCTTCAAAGCTAATTGAAACTAATGAAAGTCAAACACATTCAAACAAACCTTTTTGAAATAAATGAAAGTCAATTGCATTCTTAAAAGCTAATTAGATCGAATGAAACAAACACATTCAAACAAAGCTTTTTGAGTCAAATGAAATTAAAAATGCATTCTTCATACCTAATTTAATCAAATGAAAGTCAATCGCATTCAAACAAAACTTTTCTAATCAAATGAAAGTCAAATGCATTCTTCAAAGCTAATTGAAACAAATGAAATTCAAACACATTCAAACAAAGCTTTTTGAATCAAATGAAAGTCAAATGCATACTTCAAAGGTAATTGATCAAATAAAAGTCAAATAAATTCA
Source organism: Chenopodium quinoa (assembly GCF_001683475.1). Lineage (NCBI taxonomy): Eukaryota > Viridiplantae > Streptophyta > Magnoliopsida > Caryophyllales > Amaranthaceae > Chenopodium > Chenopodium quinoa. The sequence continues at coordinate 9,371 of NW_018743970.1, forward strand.
AACAATGCTTTTTATATCAAATAAAAGTCAAATGCATTATTCAAAGCTAATTGAATATAATGAAAGTCAAACACATTCCAAACAAAGCTTTTTGAATCAAATGAAATTAAAATGCATTCTTTAAAAGCTAAATGAATCAAATGAAAGTCAAACGCATTCATACAAAGCTTTTTGTATAAAAATGAAATTCAAATGCGTTCTTCAAAGCTAATTGAATCAAATGAAAGTCAAACACATTCAAACAAACTTTTTGAATCAAATGAAAGTCAAATGCATACTTCAAAGGTAATTGAATCAAATGAAAGTCAAACACATTCAAACATAACTTTTCGAATCAAATGAAAGTCAAATGCATTCTTAAAAGCTAATTGAATCGAATGAAAGTCAAACACATTTAAACAAAGCTTTTTGAATCAATTGAAATTTAAATGCATTTTTCAAAGCTAATTGAATCAAATGAAAGTCAAACACATTCAAACAAAGCTTTTTTGAACCAAATGAAAGTCAAATGCATTCTTCAAAGCTAGTTGATCCAAATGAAAGTCAAACACATTCAAACAAAGCTTTTTGAATCAAATGAAAGTCAAATGCATTCTTCAAAGCTAATTGAATAGAATGAAAGTCAAACACATTCAAACAAACCTTTTTGAAATAAATGAAAGTCAATTGCATTCTTAAAAGCTAATTAGATCGAATGAAAACCAAACACATTCAAACAAAGCTTTTTGAGTCAAATGAAATTAAAATGCATTCTTCATACCTAATTTAATCAAATGAAAGTCAATCGCATTCAAACAAAACTTTTCTAATCAAATGAAAGTCAAATGCATTCTTCAAAGCTTAATTGAAACAAATGAAATTCAAACACATTCAAACAAAGCTTTTTGAATCAAATGAAAGTCAAATGCATACTTCAAAGGTAATTGATCCAAATAAAAGTCAAATAAATTCAAACAATGCTTTTTTATATCAAATAAAAGTCAAATGCATTATTCAAAGCTAATTGAATAATAATGAAAGTCAAACACATTCCAACAAAGCTTTTTGAATCAAATGAAATTAAAATGCATTCTTTAAAGCTAAATGAATCAAATGAAAGTCAAACGCATTCAATACAAAGCTTTTTGTATAAAAATGAAATTCAAATGCGTTCTTCAAAGCTAATGAATCAAATGAAAGTCAAACACATTCAAACAAACTTTTTTGAATCAAATGAAAGTCAAATGCATACTTCAAAGGTAATTGAATCAAATGAAAGTCAAACACATTCAAACAAAACTTTTCGAATCAAATGAAAGTCAAATGCATTCTTTAAAAGCTAATTGAATCGAATGAAAGTCAAACACATTTAAAACAAAGCTTTTTGAATCAATTGAAATTTAAAATGCATTTTTCAAAGCTAATTGAATCAAATGAAAGTCAAAACACATTCAAACAAAGCTTTTTGAACCAAATGAAAGTCAAATGCATTCTTCAAAGCTAAGTTGATCCAAATGAAAGTCAAACACATTCAAACAAAGCTTTTTGAATCAAATGAAAGTCAAATGCATTCTTCAAAAGCTAATTGAATAGAATGAAAGTCAAACACATTCAACAAAGCTTAATTGAATCAAATGAAAGTCAAATGCATTATTCAAAGCTAATTGAATAGAAATTAAAGTCCAACACATTCAAACAAAGCTTTTTGAATCAAATGAAAGTCAAATGCATTCTTCAAAAGCTAATTGATCCAAATGAAAGTCAAAAACACATTAAACACAAAGCTTTATGAATCAAATGAAAGTCAAATGCATACTTCAAAGGTAATGATCCAAATGAAAGTCAAATACATTCAAACAAGGCTTTTTAAATCAAATGAAAGTCAAATGCATTATTCAAAGCTAATTGAATTTAATGAAAGTCAAACACATTCAAACAAAGCTTTTTGAATCAAATGAAATTAAAATGCATTCTTTAAAGCTAATTGAATAAAATGAAAGTCTTACAAATTCAAACAAAGTTATTTTGAACAAATGAAAGTCAAATGCATTCTTCAAAGCTAATTGAAAATAATGAAAGTCAAACACATTCAAACAAACCTTCTTGAATCAAATGAAAGTCAAATGCATTCTAAAAGCTAATTAAATCGAATGAAAGTCAAACACATTCAAACAAAGCTTATTGAATCAAATAAAAGTCAAATGCATTCTTCAAAGCTAATTGATCCAAATGAAAGTCAAACACATTCAAACAAAGCTTTTTGAATCAAATGAAAGTCAAATGCATTCTTCAAAGCTAATTGAATAGAATGAAAGTCAAACACATTCAAACAAAGCTTAATGAATCAAATGAAAGTCAAATGCATTCTTCAAAGCTAATTGATCCAAATGAAAGTCAAAAACATTCAAACAAAGCTTTTTGAATCAAATGAAAGTCAAATGCATACTTCAAAGGTAATTGAATCAAATGAAAGTCAAACACATTCAAACGAAACTTTTCGAATAAAATGAAAGTCAAATGCATTCTTAAAAGCTAACTGAATCGAATGAAAGTCAAACACATTCAAACAAAGCTTTTTAAATCAATTGAAATTTAAATGCATTTTTCAAAGCTAATTGAATCAAATGAAAGTCAAACACATTCAAACAAAGCTTTTGAACCAAATGAAAGTCAAATGCATTCTTCAAAGCTAATTGAAACTAATGAAAGTCAAATACATTCATACAAACCTTTTTGAATCAAATGAAAGTCAAATGCAGTCTTAAAAGCTAATTGAATCGAATGAAAGTCAAACACATTCAAACAAAGCTTAATGAATCAAATGAAAGTCAATGCATTTTTCAAAGCTAATTGAATAGAATTAAAGTCCAACACATTCAAACAAAGCTTTTTGAATCAAATGAAAGTCAAATGCATTCTTCAAAGCTATTGATCCAAATGAAAGTCAAACACATTCAAACAAAGCTTTTTGAATCAAATGAAAGTCAAATGCATTCTTCAAAGCTAATTGAATAGAATGAAAGTCAAACACTTCTACAAAGCTTAATGAATCAAATGAAAGTCAAATGCATTCTTCAAAGCTAATTGAATAGAATTAAAGTCCAACACATTCAAACAAAGCTTTTTGAATCAAATGAAGTCAAATGCATTCTTCAAAGCTAATTGATCCAAATGAAAGTTAAAAACATTAACACAAAGCTTTTTGAATCAAATGAAAGTCAAATGCATACTTCAAAGGTAATTGATCCAGATGAAAGTCAAATACATTCAAACAATGCTTTTTAAATCAAATGAAAGTCAAATGCATTATTCAAAGCTAATTGAATATAATGAAAGTCAAACACATTCAAACAAAGCTTTTTGAATCAAATGAAATTAAAATGCATTCTTTAAAGCTAATTAAATAAAATGAAAGTCATACAAATTAAACAAAGTTTTTTGAACCAAATGAAAGTCAAATGAATTCTTCAAAGCTAATTGAAAATAATGAAAGTCAAACACATCAAACAAACCTTCTTGAATCAAATGAAAGTCAAATGCATTCTTAAAAGCTAATTAAATCGAATGAAAGTCAAACACATTCAAACAAAGCTTATTGAATCAAATAAAAGTCAAATGCATTCTTCAAAGCTAATTGATCAAATGAAAGTCAAACACATTCAAACAAAGCTTTTGAATCAAATGAAAGTCAAATGCATTCTTCAAAGCTAATTGAATAAAATGAAAGTCAAACACATTCAAACAAAGCTTAATGAATCAAAATGAAAGTCAAATGCATTCTTCAAAGCTAATTGATCAAATGAAAGTCAAACACATTCAAACAAAGCTTTTTGAATCAAATGAAAGTCAAATGCATTCTTAAAAGCTAATTGAATCGAATGAAAGTCAAACACATTCAAAACAAAGCTTAATGAATCAATTGAAAGTTAAAATCATTCTTCAAAGCTATATGAATAGAATTAAAGTCAAACACATTAAACAAACTTTTTAAATCAAATGAAAGTCAATGCATTCTTCAAAGCTAATTGATCCAAATGAAAGTCAAATACATTCAAACAAAGCTTTTTAAATTAAATGAAAGTCAAATGCATTCTTCAAAGCTAATTGAATATAATGAAAGTCAAACACATTCAAACAAAGCTTTTTAAATCAAATGAAATTCAAATGAATTCTTCAAAGCTAATTGAAACAAATGAAAGTCAAACACATTCAAACAAAGATTTTTGAACCAAATTAAAGTCAAATGTATTCTTGAAAACTAATTGAATAGAAACGAAAGTCAAACACATTCAAACAAAGCTTTTTGAATCAAATGAAATTCAAATGCATTCTTCAAAGCTAATTGAAAAAAAAGAAAGTCAAAGACATTGAAACAAAGCTTTTTTAAACAAATGAAAGTCAAATGCATTGTTCAATGCTAATTGAATTAAATGAAAGTTAAACACATTCAAACAAAGCTTTTTGAATCAATTGAAAGTCAAATGAATTCTTAAAAGCTAATTGAAATAAATGAAAGTTAAACACATTCTAACAAATCTTTCTGAACCAAATGAAAGTCAAATGCATTCTTCAAAGGTAATTGAATCAAATGAAAGTCAAACACATTTAAACAAAACTTTTCGAATCAAATGAAAGTCAAATGCATTCTTAAAAGTTCATTGAATAGAATGAAAGTCAAACACATTCAAACAAATCTTTTTGATTCAAATGAAAGTCACATGCATTCTTCAAAGCTAATTGATCTAAATGAAAGTCAAACACATCCAAACATAGCTTTTTGAATCAAATGAAATTTAAATGCATTCTTTAAAGCTAATTGAAACAAATTAAAGTCATACACATTCAAACAAAACTTTTCGAATCAAATGAAAGTCAGATGCATTCTTAAAAGCTAATTCAATAGAGTGAAAGTCAAACAAATTAAAACGAAGCTTTTTGAAATCAAATGAAAGTCAAATGCATTCTTCAAAGCTAATTGATCCAAATGAAAGTCAAACACATTCAAACAAAGCTTTTTGAATCAAATGAAAGTCAAATGCATTCTTAAAAGCTAATTGAATCGAATGAAAGTCAAACACATTCAAAACAAAGCTTAATGAATCAATTGAAAGTCAAAATCATTCTTCAAAGCTATATGAATAGAATTAAAGTCAAACACATTCAAACAAATCTTTTTAATCAAATGAAAGTCAATGCATTCTTCAAAGCTAATTGATCCAAATGAAAGTCAAATACATTCAAACAAAGCTTTTCAAATCAAATGAAAGTCAAATGCATTCTTCAAAGCTAATTGAATATAATGAAAGTCAAACACATTCAAACAAAGCTTTTTGAATCAAATGAAATTCAAATGAATTCTTCAAAGCTAATTGAACCAAATGAAAGTCAAACACATTCAAACAAAGATTTTTGAACCAAATTCAAGTCAAATGTATTCTTGAAAGCTAATTGAATAGAACGAAAGTCAAACACATTCAAACAAATCTTTTTGAATCAAATGAAATTCAAATGCATTCTTCAAAGCTAATTGAAAAAAAAGAAAGTCAAAGACATTGAAACAAAGCTTTTTTAAACAAATGAAAGTCAAATGCATTGTTCAATGCTAATTGAATTAAATGAAAGTTAAACACATTCAAACAAAGCTTTTTGAGTCAATTGAAAGTCAAATGAATTCTTAAAAGCTAATTAAAACAAATGAAAGTTAAACACATTCTAACAAATCTTTTTGAACCAAATGAAAGTCAAATGCATTCTTCAAAGGTAATTGAATCAAATGAAAGTCAAACACATTTAAACAAAACTTTTCGAATCAAATGAAAGTCAAATGCATTCTTAAAAGTTCATTGAATAGAATGAAAGTCAAACACATTCAAACAAATCTTTTTGATTCAAATGAAAGTCACATGCATTCTTCAAAGCTAATTGATCAAAATGAAAGTCAAACACATCCAAACATAGCTTTTTGAATCAAATGAAATTTAAATGCATTCTTTAAAGCTAATTGAAACAAATTAAAGTCATACACATTCAAACAAAACTTTTCGAATCAAATGAAAGTCAGATGCATTCTTAAAAGCTAATTCAATAGAGTGAAAGTCAAACAAATTAAAACGAAGCTTTTTAAACCAAATGAAAGTCAAATGCATTCTTCAAAGCTAATTGATCCAAATGAAAGTCAAACACATTCAAACAAAGCTTTTTGAATCAAATGAAAGTCAAATGCATTCTTAAAAGCTAATTGAATCGAATGAAAGTCAAACACATTCAAAACAAAGCTTAATGAATCAAATGAAAGTCAAAATCATTCTTCAAAGCTATATGAATAGAATTAAAGTCAAACACATTCAAACAAAGCTTTTTGAATCAAATGAAAGTCAATGCATTCTTCAAAGCTAATTGATCCAAATGAAAGTCAAATACATTCAAACAAAGCTTTTTAAATCAAATGAAAGTCAAATGCATTCTTCAAAGCTTATTGAATATAATGAAAGTTAAACACGTTCAAACAAAGCTTTTTGAATCAAATGAAATTAAAATGCATTCTTTAAAGCTAATTGAATAAAATGAAAGTCAAACAAATTCAAACAAAGTTTTTTAAACCAAATGAAAGTCAAATGCATTCTTCAAAGCTAATTAAAACTAATGAAAGTCAAACACATTCAAACAAACCTTTTTGAAATAAATGAAAGTCAAATGCATTCTTAAAAGCTAATTAGATCGAATGAAAATCAAACACATTCGAACAAAGCTTTTTGAGTCAAATGAAAGTAAAATGCATTCTACAAACCTAATTTAATCAAATGAAAGTCAATCACATTCAAACAAATTTTTTCTAATCAAATGAAAGTCAAATGCATTCTTCAAAGCTAATTGAAACAAATGAAAGTCAAACACATTCAAACAAAGCTTTTTTAAACAAATGAAAGTCAAATGCATTGTTCAATGCTAATTGAATTAAATGAAAGTGAAACACATTCAAACAAAGCTTTTTGAGTCAATTGAAAGTCAAATGAATTCTTAAAAGCTAATTAAAACAAATGAAAGTTAAACACATTCTAACAAATCTTTTTGAACCAAATGAAAGTCAAATGCATTCTTCAAAGGTAATTGAATCAAATGAAAGTCAAACACATTTAAACAAAACTTTTCGAATCAAATGAAAGTCAAATGCATTCTTAAAAGTTCATTGAATAGAATGAAAGTCAAACACATTCAAACAAATCTTTTTGAATCAAATGAAAGTCACATGCATTCTTCAAAGCTAATTGATCTAAATGAAAGTCAAACACATCCAAACATAGCTTTTTGAATCAAATGAAATTTAAATGCATTCTTTAAAGCTAATTGAAACAAATTAAAGTCATACACATTCAAACAAAACTTTTCGAATCAAATGAAAGTCAGATTGCATTCTTAAAAGCTAATTCAATAGAGTGAAAGTCAAACAAATTAAAACGAAGCTTTTTAAACCAAATGAAAGTCAAATGCATTCTTCAAAGCTAATTGATCCAAATGAAAGTCAAACACATTCAAACAAAGCTTTTTGAATCAAATGAAAGTCAAATGCATTCTTAAAAGCTAATTGAATCGAATGAAAGTCAAACACATTCAAAACAAAGCTTAATGAATCAAATGAAAGTCAAAATCATTCTTCAAAGCTATATGAATAGAATTAAAGTCAAACACATTCAAACAAAGCTTTTTGAATCAAATGAAAGTCAATGCATTCTTCAAAGCTAATTGATCCAAATGAAAGTCAAATACATTCAAACAAAGCTTTTTAAATCAAATGAAAGTCAAATGCATTCTTCAAAGCTTATTGAATATAATGAAAGTTAAACACATTCAAACAAAGCTTTTTGAATCAAATGAAATTAAAATGCATTCTTTTAAAGCTAATTGAATAAAATGAAAGTCAAACACATTCAAACAAAGTTTTTTAAACCAAATGAAAGTCAAATGCATTCTTCAAAGCTAATTAAAACTAATGAAAGTCAAAACACATTCAAACAAACCTTTTTGAAATAAATGAAAGTCAAATGCATTCTTAAAAGCTAATTAGATCGAATGAAAATCAAACACATTCAAACAAAGGTTTTTGAGTCAAATGAAAGTAAAATGCATTCTTCAAACCTAATTTAATCAAATGAAAGTCAATCACATTCAAACAAAACTTTTCTAATCAAATGAAAGTCAAATGCATTCTTCAAAGCTAATTGAAACAAATGAAAGTCAAACACATTCAAACAAAGCTTTTTGAATCAAATGAAAGTCAAATGCATACTTCAAAGGTAATTGATCCAAATGAAAGTCAAATACATTCAAACAATGCTTTTTAAATCAAATGAAAGTCAAATGCATTATTCAAAGCTAATTGAATATAATGAAAGTCAAACACATTCAAACAAAGCTTTTTGAATCAAATGAAATAAAAATGCATTCTTTAAAAGCTAATTGAATAAAATGAAAGTCATACAAATTCAAACAAAGTTTTTTGAACCAAATGAAAGTCAAATGCATTCTTCAAAGCTAATTGAAAATAATGAAAGTCAAAAAAACATTCAAACAAACCTTCTTTGAATCAAATGAAAGTCAAATGCATTCTTAAAAGCTAATTAAATCGAATGAAAGTCAAACACATTCAAAACAAAGCTTAATGAATCAAATAAAAGTCAAATGCATTCTTCAAAGCTAATTGATCCAAATGAAAGTCAAACACATCCAAACAAAGCTTTTTGAATCAAATGAAAGTCAAATGCATTCTTCAAAGCTAATTGAATAGAATGAAAGTCAAACACATTCAAACAAAGCTTAATGAATCAAATGAAAGTCAAATGCATTCTTCATAGCTAATTGATCCAAATGAAAGTCAAACACATTCAAACAAAGCTTTTTGAATCAAATGAAAGTCAAATGCATACTTCAAAGGTAATTGAATCAAATGAAAGTCAAACACATTCAAACGAAAACTTTTCGAATCAAATGTAAGTCAAATGCATTCTTAAAAGCTAATTGAATTCGAATGAAAGTCAAACACATTCAAACAAAGCTTTTTAAATCAAATGAAATTTAAATGCATTTTTCAAAGCTAATTGAATCAAATAAAAGTCTAACACATTCAAACAAAGATTTTTGAACCAAATGAAAGTTAAATGCATTCTTCAAAGCTAATTGAAACTAATGAAAGTCAAACGCATTCATACAAAGCTTTTTGAATAAAATGAAATTCAAATGCGTTCTTCAAAAGCTAATTGAATCAAATGAAAGTCAAAACACATTCAAACAAACCTTTTTGAATCAAATGAAAGTCAAATGCATTCTTAAAAGCTAATTGAATCGAATGAAAGTCAAACACATTCAAACAAAGCTTTTTGAATCAAATGAAATTCAAATGAATTATTCAAAGCTAATTGAAACAAATGAAAGTCAAAAAACATTTAAACAAAGCCTTTTGAATCAATTGAAATTTAAATGCGTTCTTCAAAGCTAATTGAATCAAATGAAAGTCAAACACATTCAAACAAAGCTTTTTGAACCAAATGAAAGTCAAATGCATTCTTCAAAGCTAATTGAATGGAATGAAATTCAAACACATTCAACAAAGCTTAATGAATCAAATGAAAGTCAAATGCATTCTTCAAAGCTAATTGAATAGAATTAAAGTCCAACATATTCAAACAAAGCTTTTTGAATCAAATGAAAGTCAAATGCATTCTTCAAAGCTAATTGATCCAAACGAAAGTCAAAAACATTCACACAAAGCTTTTTGAATCAAATGAAAGTCAAATGCATTCTTTAAAGCTAATTAAATCGAATGAAAGTCAAACACATACAAACAAAGCTTTTTGAATCAAATGAAATTCAAATGAATTCTTCAAAGCTAATTGAAACAAATGAAAGTCAAACACATTCAAACAAAGATTTTTGAACCAAATTAAAGTCTAATGTATTCTTGAAAGCTAATTGAATAGAGCGAAAGTCAAAACACATTCAAACAAAGCTTTTTGAATCAAATGAAAGTCAAATGCATTCTTAAAAGCTAATTGAATCGAATGAAAGTCAAACACATTCAAAACAAAGCTTAATGAATCAAATGAAAGTCAAAATCATTCTTCAAATCTATATGAATAGAATTAAAGTCGAAACACATTCAAACAAAGCTTTTTTGAATCAAATGAAAGTCAATGCATTCTTTAAAGCTAATTGATCCAAATGAAAGTCAAATACATTCAAAACAAAGCTTGTTAAATCAAATGAAAGTCAAATGTATTCTTCAAAGCTAATTAAATATAATGAAAGTCAAACACATTCAAACAAAGCTTTTTGAATCAAATGAAATTAAAATGCATTCTTTAAAGCTAATTGAATAAAATGAAAGTCAAACACATTCAAACAAAGTTTTTTGAACCAAATGAAAGTTAAATGCATTCTTCAAAGCTAATTGAAACTAATGAAAGTCAAACACATTCAAACAAACCTTTTTGAAATAAATGAAAGTCAAATGCATTCTCAAAAGCTAATTAGATCGAATGAAAACCAAACACATTCAAACAAAGCTTTTTGAGTCAAATGAAATTAAAATGCATTCTTCATACCTAATTTAATCAAATGAAAGTCAATCGCATTCAAACAAAACTTTTCTAATCAAATGAAAGTCAAATGCATTCTTCAAAGCTAATTGAAACAAATGAAATTCAAACACATTCAAACAAAGCTTTTTGAATCAAATGAAAGTCAAATGCATACTTCAAAGGTAATTGATCCAAATAAAAGTCAAATAAATTCAAACAATGCTTTTTATATCAAATAAAAGTCAAATGCATTATTCAAAGCTAATTTAATATAATGAAAGTCAAACACATTCCAACAAAGCTTTTTGAATCAAATGAAATTAAAATGCATTCTTTAAAGCTAAATGAATCAAATGAAAGTCAAACGCATTCATACAAAGCTTTTTGTATAAAATGAAATTCAAATGCGTTTCTTCAAAGCTAATTGAATCAAATGAAAGTCAAACACATTCAAACAAACCTTTTTGAATCAAATGAAAGTCAAATGCATACTTCAAAGGTAATTGAATCAAATGAAAGTCAAACACATTCAAACATAACTTTTCGAATCAAATGAAAGTCAAATGCATTCTTAAAAAGCTAATTGAATCGAATGAAAGTCAAACACATTTAAACAAAGCTTTTTGAATCAATTGAAATTTAAATGCATTTTTCAAAGCTAATTGAATCAAATGAAAGTCAAACACATTCAAACAAAGCTTTTTGAACCAAATGAAAGTCAAAATGCATTCTTCAAAGCTAATTGAAACTAATGAAAGTCAAATACATTCATACAAACCTTTTTGAATCAAATGAAAGTCAAATGCAGTCTTAAAAGCTAATTGAATCGAATGAAAGTCAAACACATTTCAAACAAAGCTTAATGAATCAAATGAAAGTCAATTGCATTCTTCAAAGCTAATTGAAACAAATGAAAGTCAAAAAACATTTTAAACAAAGCCTTTTGAATCAATTGAAATTTAAATGCGTTCTTCAAAGCTAATTGAATCAAATGAAAGTCAAACACATTCAAAACAAAGCTTTTTGAACCAAATTAAAGTCAAATGCATTCTTCAAAGCTAATTGAATGGAATGAAATTCAAACACATTCAACAAAGCTTAATGAATCAAATGAAAGTCAAATGCATTCTTCAAAGCTAATTGAATAGAATTAAAGTCCAACATATTCAAACAAAGCTTTTTGAATCAAATGAAAGTCAAATGCATTCTTCAAAGCTAATTTGATCCAAACGAAAGTCAAAAACATTCACACAAAGCTTTTTGAATCAAATGAAAGTCAAATGCATTCTTTAAAGCTAATTAAATCGAATGAAAGTCAAACACATACAAACAAAGCTTTTTGAATCAAATGAAATTCAAATGAATTCTTCAAAGCTAATTGAAACAAATGAAAGTCAAACACATTCAAACAAAGATTTTTGAACCAAATTAAAGTTTAATGTATTCTTGAAAGCTAATTGAATAGAGCGAAAGTCAAAACACATTCAAACAAAGCTTTTTGAATCAAATGAAAGTCAAATGCATTCTTAAAAGCTAATTGAATCGAATGAAAGTCAAACACATTCAAAACAAAGCTTAATGAATCAAATGAAAGTCAAAATCATTCTTCAAATCTATATGAATAGAATTAAAGTCGAACACATTCAAACGAAGCTTTTTGAATCAAATGAAAGTCAATGCATTCTTTAAAGCTAATTGATCCAAATGAAAGTCAAATACATTCAAAACAAAGCTTGTTAAATCAAATGAAAGTCAAATGTATTCTTCAAAGCTAATTAAATATAATGAAAGTCAAACACATTCAAACAAAAGCTTTTTGAATCAAATGAAATTAAAATGCATTCTTTAAAGCTAATTGAATAAAATGAAAGTCAAACACATTCAAACAAAGTTTTTTGAACCAAATGAAAGTTAAATGCATTCTTCAAAGCTAATTGAAACTAATGAAAGTCAAACACATTCAAACAAACCTTTTTGAAATAAATGAAAGTCAATTGCATTCTTAAAAGCTAATTAGATCGAATGAAAACCAAACACATTCAAACAAAGCTTTTTGAGTCAAATGAAATTAAAATGCATTCTTCATACCTAATTTAATCAAATGAAAGTCAATCGCATTCAAACAAAACTTTTCTAATCAAATGAAAGTCAAATGCATTCTTCAAAGCTAATTGAAACAAATGAAATTCAAAACACATTCAAACAAAGCTTTTTGAATCAAATGAAAGTCAAATGCATACTTCAAAGGTAATTGATCCAAATAAAAGTCAAATAAATTCAAACAATGCTTTTTATATCAAATAAAAGTCAAATGCATTATTCAAAGCTAATTGAATATAATGAAAGTCAAACACATTCCAACAAAGCTTTTTGAATCAAATGAAATTAAAATGCATTCTTTAAAGCTAAATGAATCAAATGAAAGTCAAACGCATTCATACAAAGCTTTTTGTATAAAATGAAATTCAAATGCGTTCTTCAAAGCTAATTGAATCAAATGAAAGTCAAACACATTCAAACAAACCTTTTTGAATCAAATGAAAGTCAAATGCATACTTCAAAGGTAATTGAATCAAATGAAAGTCAAACACATTCAAACATAACTTTTCGAATCAAATGAAAGTCAAATGCATTCTTAAAAGCTAATTGAATCGAATGAAAGTCAAACACATTTAAACAAAGCTTTTTGAATCAATTGAAATTTAAATGCATTTTTCAAAGCTAATTGAATCAAATGAAAGTCAAACACATTCAAACAAAGCTTTTTGAACCAAATGAAAGTCAAATGCATTCTTCAAAGCTAGTTGATCCAAATGAAAGTCAAAACACATTCAAACAAAGCTTTTTGAATCAAATGAAAGTCAAATGCATTCTTCAAAGCTAATTGAATAGAATGAAAGTCAAACACATTCAAACAAACCTTTTTGAAATAAATGAAAGTCAATTGCATTCTTAAAAGCTAATTAGATCGAATGAAAACCAAACACATTCAAACAAAGCTTTTTGAGTCAAATGAAATTAAAATGCATTCTTCATACCTAATTTAATCAAATGAAAGTCAATCGCATTCAAACAAAACTTTTCTAATCAAATGAAAGTCAAATGCATTCTTCAAAGCTAATTGAAACAAATGAAATTCAAACACATTCAAACAAAGCTTTTTGAATCAAATGAAAGTCAAATGCATACTTCAAAGGTAATTGATCCAAATAAAAGTCAAATAAATTCAAACAATGCTTTTTATATCAAATAAAAGTCAAATGCATTATTCAAAGCTAATTGAATATAATGAAAGTCAAACACATTCCAACAAAGCTTTTTGAATCAAATGAAATTAAAATGCATTCTTTAAAGCTAAATGAATCAAATGAAAGTCAAACGCATTCATACAAAGCTTTTTGTATAAAATGAAATTCAAATGCGTTCTTCAAAGCTAATTGAATCAAATGAAAGTCAAACACATTCAAACAAACCTTTTTGAATCAAATGAAAGTCAAATGCATACTTCAAAGGTAATTGAATCAAATGAAAGTCAAACACATTCAAACATAACTTTTCGAATCAAATGAAAGTCAAATGCATTCTTAAAAGCTAATTGAATCGAATGAAAGTCAAACACATTTAAACAAAAGCTTTTTGAATCAATTGAAATTTAAATGCATTTTTCAAAGCTAATTGAATCAAATGAAAGTCAAACACATTCAAAACAAAGCTTTTTGAACCAAATGAAAGTCAAATGCATTCTTCAAAGCTAGTTGATCCAAATGAAAGTCAAACACATTCAAACAAAGCTTTTTGAATCAAATGAAAGTCAAATGCATTCTTCAAAGCTAATTGAATAGAATGAAAGTCAAAACACATTCAACAAAGCTTAATGAATCAAATGAAAGTCAAATGCATTATTCAAAGCTAATTGAATAGAATTAAAGTCCAACACATTCAAACAAAGCTTTTTGAATCAAATGAAAGTCAAATGCATTCTTCAAAGCTAATTGATCCAAATGAAAGTCAAAAACATTAACACAAAGCTTTATGAATCAAATGAAAGTCAAATGCATACTTCAAAGGTAATTGATCCAAATGAAAGTCAAATACATTCAAACAAGGCTTTTTAAATCAAATGAAAGTCAAATGCATTATTCAAAGCTAATTGAATTTAATGAAAGTCAAACACATTCAAACAAAGCTTTTTGAATCAAATGAAATTAAAATGCATTCTTTAAAGCTAATTGAATAAAATGAAAGTCTTACAAATTCAAACAAAGTTATTTGAACCAAATGAAAGTCAAATGCATTCTTCAAAGCTAATTGAAAATAATGAAAGTCAAACACATTCAAACAAACCTTCTTGAATCAAATGAAAGTCAAATGCATTCTTAAAAGCTAATTAAATCGAATGAAAGTCAAACACATTCAAACAAAGCTTATTGAATCAAATAAAAGTCAAATGCATTCTTCAAAGCTAATTGATCCAAATGAAAGTCAAACACATTCAAACAAAGCTTTTTGAAATCAAATGAAAGTCAAATGCATTCTTCAAAGCTAATTGAATAGAATGAAAGTCAAACACATTCAAACAAAGCTTAATGAATCAAATTGAAAGTCAAATGCATTCTTCAAAGCTAATTGATCCAAATGAAAGTCAAAAACATTCAAACAAAGCTTTTTGAATCAAATGAAAGTCAAATGCATACTTCAAAGGTAATTGAATCAAATGAAAGTCAAACACATTCAAACGAAACTTTTCGAATAAAATGAAAGTCAAATGCATTCTTAAAAGCTAACTGAATCGAATGAAAGTCAAACACATTCAAACAAAGCTTTTTAAATCAATTGAAATTTAAATGCATTTTTCAAAGCTAATTGAATCAAATGAAAGTCAAACACATTCAAACAAAGCTTTTTGAACCAAATGAAAGTCAAATGCATTCTTCAAAGCTAATTGAAACTAATGAAAGTCAAATACATTCATACAAACCTTTTTGAATCAAATGAAAGTCAAATGCAGTCTTAAAAGCTAATTGAATCGAATGAAAGTCAAACACATTCAAACAAAGCTTAATGAATCAAATGAAAGTCAATTGCATTTTTCAAAGCTAATTGAATAGAATTAAAGTCCAACACATTCAAACAAAGCTTTTTGAATCAAATGAAAGTCAAATGCATTCTTCAAAGCTAGTTGATCCAAATGAAAGTCAAACACATTCAAACAAAGCTTTTTGAATCAAATGAAAGTCAAATGCATTCTTCAAAGCTAATTGAATAGAATGAAAGTCAAACACCTTCTACAAAGCTTAATGAATCAAATGAAAGTCAAATGCATTCTTCAAAGCTAATTGAATAGAATTAAAGTCCAACACATTCAAACAAAGCTTTTTGAATCAAATGAAGGTCAAATGCATTCTTCAAAGCTAATTGATCCAAATGAAAGTTAAAAACATTAACACAAAGCTTTTTGAATCAAATGAAAGTCAAAATGCATACTTCAAAGGTAATTGATCCAGATGAAAGTCAAATACATTCAAACAATGCTTTTTAAATCAAATGAAAGTCAAATGCATTATTCAAAGCTAATTGAATATAATGAAAGTCAAACACATTCAAACAAAGCTTTTTGAATCAAATGAAATTAAAATGCATTCTTTAAAGCTAATTAAATAAAATGAAAAGTCATACAAATTTAAAACAAAGTTTTTTGAACCAAATGAAAGTCAAATGAATTCTTCAAAGCTAATTGAAAATAATGAAAGTCAAACACATTCAAACAAACCTTCTTGAAATCAAATGAAAGTCAAATGCATTCTTAAAAGCTAATTAAATCGAATGAAAGTCAAAACACATTCAAACAAAGCTTATTGAATCAAATAAAAGTCAAATGCATTCTTCAAAGCTAATTTGATCCAAATGAAAGTCAAACACATTCAAACAAAGCTTTTTGAATCAAATGAAAGTCAAATGCATTCTTCAAAGCTAATTGAATAAAATGAAAGTCAAACACATTCAAACAAAGCTTAATGAATCAAATGAAAGTCAAATGCATTCTTCAAAGCTAATTGATCCAAATGAAAGTCAAACACATTCAAACAAAGCTTTTTGAATCAAATGAAAGTCAAATGCATTCTTAAAAGCTAATTGAATCGAATGAAAAGTCAAACACATTCAAAACAAAGCTTAATGAATCAATTGAAAGTTTAAATCATTCTTCAAAGCTATATGAATAGAATTAAAGTCAAACACATTAAAACAAATCTTTTTAAATCAAATGAAAGTCAATGCATTCTTCAAAGCTAATTGATCCAAATGAAAGTCAAATACATTCAAACAAAGCTTTTTAAATTAAATGAAAGTCAAATGCATTCTTCAAAGCTAATTGAATATAATGAAAGTCAAACACATTCAAACAAAGCTTTTTGAATCAAATGAAATTCAAATGAATTCTTCAAAGCTAATTGAAACAAAATGAAAGTCAAACACATTCAAACAAAGATTTTTGAACCAAATTAAAGTCAAATGTATTCTTGAAAACTAATTGAATAAAACGAAAGTCAAACACATTCAAACAAAGCTTTTTGAATCAAATGAAATTCAAATGCATTCTTCAAAGCTAATTGAAAAAAAAGAAAGTCAAAGACATTGAAACAAAGCTTTTTTAAACAAATGAAAGTCAAATGCATTGTTCAATGCTAATTGAATTAACTGAAAGTTAAAACACATTCAAACAAAGCTTTTTGAATCAATTGAAAGTCAAATGAATTCTTAAAAGCTAATTGAAACAAATGAAAGTTAAACACATTCTAACAAATCTTTCTGAACCAAATGAAAGTCAAATGCATTCTTCAAAGGTAATTGAATCAAATGAAAGTCAAACACATTTAAACAAAACTTTTCGAATCAAATGAAAGTCAAATGCATTCTTAAAAGTTCATTGAATAGAATGATAATCAAACACATTTAAACAAATCTTTTTGAATCAAAGGAAAGTCACATGCATTCTTCAAAGCTAATTGATCTAAATGAAAGTCAAACACATCCAAACATAGCTTTTTGAATCAAATGAAATTTAAATGCATTCTTTAAAGCTAATTGAAACAAATTAAAGTCATACACATTCAAATAAAACTTTTCGAATCAAATGAAAGTCAGATGCATTCTTAAAAGCTAATTCAATAGAATGAAAGTCAAACAAATTAAAACGAAGCTTTTTAAACCAAATGAAAGTCAAATGCATTCTTCAAAGCTAATTGATCCAAATGAAAGTCAAACACATTCAAACAAAGCTTTTTGAATTCAAATGAAAGTCAAATGCATTCTTAAAAGCTAATTGAATCGAATGAAAGTCAAAACACATTCAAAAGAAAGCTTAATGAATCAATTGAAAGTCAAAATCATTCTTCAAAGCTATATGAATAGAATTAAAGTCAAACACATTCAGACAAAGCTTTTTGAATCAAATGAAAGTCAATGCATTCTTCAAAGCTAATTGATCCAAATGAAAGTCAAATACATTCAAACAAAGCTTTTCAAATCAAATGAAAGTCAAATGCATTCTTCAAAGCTAATTGAATATAATGAAAGTCAAACACATTCAAACAAAGCTTTTTGAATTAAATGAAATTCAAATGAATTCTTCAAAGCTAATTGAACCAAATGAAAGTCAAACACATTCAAACAAAGATTTTTGAACCAAATTCAAGTCAAATGTATTCTTGAAAGCTAATTGAATAGAACGAAAGTCAAACACATTCAAACAAAGGTTTTTGAATCAAATGAAATTCAAATGCATTCTTCAAAGCTAATTGAAAAAAAAGAAAGTCAAAGATATTGAAACAAAGCTTTTTTAAACAAATGAATGTTAAATGCATTTTTCAATGCTAATTGAATTAAATGAAAGTTAAACACATTTAAACAAAGCTTTTTGAGTCAATTGAAAGTCAAATGAATTCTTAAAAGCTAATTAAAACAAATGAAAGTTAAACACATTTTAACAAATCTTTTTGAACCAAATGAAAGTCAAATGCATTCTTCAAAGGTAATTGAATCAAATGAAAGTCAAACACATTTAAACAAAACTTTTCGAATCAAATGAAAGTCAAATGCATTCTTAAAAGTTCATTGAATAGAATGAAAGTCAAACACATTCAAACAAATCTTTTTGAATCAAATGAAAGTCACATGCATTCTTCAAAGCTAATTGATCTAAATGAAAGTCAAACACATCCAAACATAGCTTTTTGAATCAAATGAAATTTAAATGCATTCTTTAAAGCTAATTGAAAACAAATTAAAGTCATACACATTCAAACAAAACTTTTCGAATCAAATGAAAGTCAGATGCATTCTTAAAAGCTAATTCAATATAATGAAAGTCAAACAAATTAAAACGAAGCTTTTTAAACCAAATGAAAGTCAAATGAATTCTTTAAAGCTAATTGATCCAAATGAAAGTCAAACACATTCAAACAAAGCTTTTTGAATCAAATGAAAGTCAAATGCATTCTTAAAAGCTAATTGAATCGAATGAAAGTCAAACACATTCAAAACAAAGCTTAATGAATCAAATGAAAGTCAAAATCATTCTTCAAAGCTATATGAATAGAATTAAAGTCAAAACACATTCAAACAAAGCTTTTTGAATCAAATGAAAGTCAATGCATTCTTCAAAGCTAATTGATCCAAATGAAAGTCAAATACATTCAAACAAAGCTTTTTTAAATCAAATGAAAGTCAAATGCATTCTTCAAAGCTTATTGAATATAATGAAAGTTAAACACATTCAAACAAAGCTTTTTGAATCAAATGAAATTAAAATGCATTCTTTAAAGCTAATTGAATAAAATGAAAGTCAAACACATTCAAACAAAGTTTTTTAAACCAAATGAAAGTCAAATGCATTCTTCAAAGCTAATTAAAACTAATGAAAGTCAAACACATTCAAACAAACCTTTTTGAATCAAATGAAATTAAAATGCATTCTTTAAAGCTAATTGAATAAAATGAAAGTCTTACAAATTCAAACAAAGTTATTTGAACCAAATGAAAGTCAAATGCATTCTTCAAAGCTAATTGAAAATAATGAAAGTCAAACACATTCAAACAAACCTTCTTGAATCAAATGAAAGTCAAATGCATTCTTAAAAGCTAATTAAATCGAATGAAAGTCAAACACATTCAAACAAAGCTTATTGAATCAAATAAAAGTCAAATGCATTCTTCAAAGCTAATTGATCCAAATGAAAGTCAAACACATTCAAACAAAGCTTTTTGAATCAAATGAAAGTCAAATGCATTCTTCAAAGCTAATTGAATAGAATGAAAGTCAAACACATTCAAACAAAGCTTAATGAATCAAATGAAAGTCAAATGCATTCTTCAAAGCTAATTGATCCAAATGAAAGTCAAAAACATTCAAACAAAGCTTTTTGAATCAAATGAAAGTCAAATGCATACTTCAAAGGTAATTGAATCAAATGAAAGTCAAACACATTCAAACGAAACTTTTCGAATAAAATGAAAGTCAAATGCATTCTTAAAAGCTAACTGAATCGAATGAAAGTCAAACACATTCAAACAAAGCTTTTTAAATCAATTGAAATTTAAATGCATTTTTCAAAGCTAATTGAATCAAATGAAAGTCAAACACATTCAAACAAAGCTTTTTGAACCAAATGAAAGTCAAATGCATTCTTCAAAGCTAATTGAAACTAATGAAAGTCAAATACATTCATACAAACCTTTTTGAATCAAATGAAAGTCAAATGCAGTCTTAAAAGCTAATTGAATCGAATGAAAGTCAAACACATTCAAACAAAGCTTAATGAATCAAATGAAAGTCAATTGCATTTTTCAAAGCTAATTGAATAGAATTAAAGTCCAACACATTCAAACAAAGCTTTTTGAATCAAATGAAAGTCAAATGCATTCTTCAAAGCTAGTTGATCCAAATGAAAGTCAAACACATTCAAACAAAGCTTTTTGAATCAAATGAAAGTCAAATGCATTCTTCAAAGCTAATTGAATAGAATGAAAGTCAAACACCTTCTACAAAGCTTAATGAATCAAATGAAAGTCAAATGCATTCTTCAAAGCTAATTGAATAGAATTAAAGTCCAACACATTCAAACAAAGCTTTTTGAATCAAATGAAGGTCAAATGCATTCTTCAAAGCTAATTGATCCAAATGAAAGTTAAAAAACATTAACACAAAGCTTTTTGAATCAAATGAAAGTCAAATGCATACTTCAAAGGTAATTGATCCAGATGAAAGTCAAATACATTCAAACAATGCTTTTTAAATCAAATGAAAGTCAAATGCATTATTCAAAGCTAATTGAATATAATGAAAGTCAAACACATTCAAACAAAGCTTTTTGAATCAAATGAAATTAAAATGCATTCTTTAAAGCTAATTAAATAAAATGAAAGTCATACAAATTTAAACAAAGTTTTTTTGAACCAAATGAAAGTCAAATGAATTCTTCAAAGCTAATTGAAAATAATGAAAGTCAAACACATTCAAACAAACCTTCTTGAATCAAATGAAAGTCAAATGCATTCTTAAAAGCTAATTAAATCGAATGAAAGTCAAACACATTCAAACAAAGCTTATTGAATCAAATAAAAGTCAAATGCATTCTTCAAAGCTAATTGATCCAAATGAAAGTCAAACACATTCAAACAAAGCTTTTTGAATCAAATGAAAGTCAAATGCATTCTTCAAAGCTAATTGAATAAAATGAAAGTCAAACACATTCAAACAAAGCTTAATGAATCAAATGAAAGTCAAATGCATTCTTCAAAGCTAATTGATCCAAATGAAAGTCAAACACATTCAAACAAAGCTTTTTGAATCAAATGAAAGTCAAATGCATTCTTAAAAGCTAATTGAATCGAATGAAAGTCAAACACATTCAAAACAAAGCTTAATGAATCAATTGAAAGTTTAAATCATTCTTCAAAGCTATATGAATAGAATTAAAGTCAAACACATTAAAACAAATCTTTTTAAATCAAATGAAAGTCAATGCATTCTTCAAAGCTAATTGATCCAAATGAAAGTCAAATACATTCAAACAAAGCTTTTTAAATTAAATGAAAGTCAAATGCATTCTTCAAAGCTAATTGAATATAATGAAAGTCAAACACATTCAAACAAAGCTTTTTGAATCAAATGAAATTCAAATGAATTCTTCAAAGCTAATTGAAACAAATGAAAGTCAAACACATTCAAACAAAGATTTTTGAACCAAATTAAAGTCAAATGTATTCTTGAAAACTAATTGAATAAAACGAAAGTCAAACACATTCAAACAAAGCTTTTTGAATCAAATGAAATTCAAATGCATTCTTCAAAGCTAATTGAAAAAAAAAGAAAGTCAAAGACATTGAAACAAAGCTTTTTTAAACAAATGAAAGTCAAATGCATTGTTCAATGCTAATTGAATTAACTGAAAGTTAAACACATTCAAACAAAGCTTTTTGAATCAATTGAAAGTCAAATGAATTCTTAAAAGCTAATTGAAACAAATGAAAGTTAAACACATTCTAACAAATCTTTCTGAACCAAATGAAAGTCAAATGCATTCTTCAAAGGTAATTGAATCAAATGAAAGTCAAACACATTTAAACAAAACTTTTCGAATCAAATGAAAGTCAAATGCATTCTTAAAAGTTCATTGAATAGAATGATAATCAAACACATTTAAACAAATCTTTTTGAATCAAAGGAAAGTCACATGCATTCTTCAAAGCTAATTGATCTAAATGAAAGTCAAACACATCCAAACATAGCTTTTTGAATCAAATGAAATTTAAATGCATTCTTTAAAGCTAATTGAAACAAATTAAAGTCATACACATTCAAATAAAACTTTTCGAATCAAATGAAAGTCAGATGCATTCTTAAAAGCTAATTCAATAGAATGAAAGTCAAACAAATTAAAACGAAGCTTTTTAAACCAAATGAAAGTCAAATGCATTCTTCAAAGCTAATTGATCCAAATGAAAGTCAAACACATTCAAACAAAGCTTTTTGAATCAAATGAAAGTCAAATGCATTCTTAAAAGCTAATTGAATCGAATGAAAGTCAAACACATTCAAAAGAAAGCTTAATGAATCAATTGAAAGTCAAAATCATTCTTCAAAGCTATATGAATAGAATTAAAGTCAAACACATTCAGACAAAGCTTTTTGAATCAAATGAAAGTCAATGCATTCTTCAAAGCTAATTGATCCAAATGAAAGTCAAATACATTCAAACAAAGCTTTTCAAATCAAATGAAAGTCAAATGCATTCTTCAAAGCTAATTGAATATAATGAAAGTCAAACACATTCAAACAAAGCTTTTTGAATTAAATGAAATTCAAATGAATTCTTCAAAGCTAATTGAACCAAATGAAAGTCAAACACATTCAAACAAAGATTTTTGAACCAAATTCAAGTCAAATGTATTCTTGAAAGCTAATTGAATAGAACGAAAGTCAAACACATTCAAACAAAGGTTTTTGAATCAAATGAAATTCAAATGCATTCTTCAAAGCTAATTGAAAAAAAAGAAAGTCAAAGATATTGAAACAAAGCTTTTTTAAACAAATGAATGTTAAATGCATTTTTCAATGCTAATTGAATTAAATGAAAGTTAAACACATTTAAACAAAGCTTTTTGAGTCAATTGAAAGTCAAATGAATTCTTAAAAGCTAATTAAAACAAATGAAAGTTAAACACATTTTAACAAATCTTTTTGAACCAAATGAAAGTCAAATGCATTCTTCAAAGGTAATTGAATCAAATGAAAGTCAAACACATTTAAACAAAACTTTTCGAATCAAATGAAAGTCAAATGCATTCTTAAAAGTTCATTGAATAGAATGAAAGTCAAACACATTCAAACAAATCTTTTTGAATCAAATGAAAGTCACATGCATTCTTCAAAGCTAATTGATCTAAATGAAAGTCAAACACATCCAAACATAGCTTTTTGAATCAAATGAAATTTAAATGCATTCTTTAAAGCTAATTGAAACAAATTAAAGTCATACACATTCAAACAAAACTTTTCGAATCAAATGAAAGTCAGATGCATTCTTAAAAGCTAATTCAATATAATGAAAGTCAAACAAATTAAAACGAAGCTTTTTAAACCAAATGAAAGTCAAATGAATTCTTTAAAGCTAATTGATCCAAATGAAAGTCAAACACATTCAAACAAAGCTTTTTGAATCAAATGAAAGTCAAATGCATTCTTAAAAGCTAATTGAATCGAATGAAAGTCAAACACATTCAAAACAAAGCTTAATGAATCAAATGAAAGTCAAAATCATTCTTCAAAGCTATATGAATAGAATTAAAGTCAAACACATTCAAACAAAGCTTTTTGAATCAAATGAAAGTCAATGCATTCTTCAAAGCTAATTGATCCAAATGAAAGTCAAATACATTCAAACAAAGCTTTTTAAATCAAATGAAAGTCAAATGCATTCTTCAAAGCTTATTGAATATAATGAAAGTTAAACACATTCAAACAAAGCTTTTTGAATCAAATGAAATTAAAATGCATTCTTTAAAGCTAATTGAATAAAATGAAAGTCAAACACATTCAAACAAAGTTTTTTAAACCAAATGAAAGTCAAATGCATTCTTCAAAGCTAATTAAAACTAATGAAAGTCAAACACATTCAAACAAACCTTTTTGAAATAAATGAAAGTCAAATGCATTCTTAAAAGCTAATTAGATCGAATGAAAATCAAACACATTCAAACATAGCTTTTTGAGTCAAATGAAAGTAAAATGCATTCTTTAAACCTAATTTAATCAAATGAAAGTCAATCACATTCAAACAAAACTTTTCTAATCAAATGAAAGTCAAATGCATTCTTCAAAGCTAATTGAAACAAATGAAAGTCAAACACATTCAAACAAAGCTTTTTGAATCAAATGAAAGTCAAATGCATACTTCAAAGGTAATTGATCCTAATGAAAGTCAAATACATTCAAACAATGCTTTTTAAATCAAATTAAAGTCAAATGCATTATTCAAAGCTAATTGAATACAATGAAAGTCAAACACATTCAAACAAAGCTTTTTGAATCAAATGAAATAAAAATGCATTCTTTAAAGCTAATTGAATAAAATGAAAGTCATACAAATTCAAACAAAGTTTTTTGAACCAAATGAAAGTCAAATGCATTCTTCAAAGCTAATTGAAAATAATGAAAGTCAAAAACATTCAAACAAACCTTTTTGAGTCAAATGAAAGTCAAATGCATTCTTAAAAGCTAATTAAATCGAATGAAAGTCAAACACATTCAAACAAAGCTTAATGAATCAAATAAAACTCAAATGCATTCTTCAAAGCTAATTGATCCAAATGAAAGTCAAACACATCGAAACAAAGCTTAATAAATCAAATGAAAGTCAAATGCATTCTTCATAGCTAATTGATCCAAATGAAAGTCAAACACATTCAAACAAAGCTTTTTGAATCAAATGAAAGTCAAATGCATACTTCATAGGTAATTGAATCAAATGAAAGTCAAACACATTCAAACGAAACTTTTCGAATCAAATGAAAGTCAAATGCATTCTTAAAAGCTAATTGAATCGAATGAAAGTCAAACACATTCAAACAAAGCTTTTTAAATCAAATGAAATTTAAATGCATTTTTCAAAGCTAATTGAATCAAATAAAAGTCTAACACATTCAAACAAAGATTTTTGAACCAAATGAAAGTTAAATGCATTCTTCAAAGCTAATTGAAACTAATGAAAGTCAAACGCATTCATACAAAGCTTTTTGAATAAAATGAAATTCAAATGCGTTCTTCAAAGCTAATTGAATCAAATGAAAGTCAAACACATTCAAACAAACCTTTTTGAATCAAATGAAAGTCAAATGCATTCTTAAAAGCTAATTGAATCGAATGAAAGTCAAACACATTCAAACAAAGCTTTTTGAATCAAATGAAATTCAAATGAATTCTTCAAAGCTAATTGAAACAAATGAAAGTCAAAAACATTTAAACAAAGCCTTTTGAATCAATTGAAATTTAAATGCGTTCTTCAAAGCTAATTGAATCAAATGAAAGTCAAACACATTCAAACAAAGCTTTTTGAACCAAATGAAAGTCAAATGCATTCTTCAAAGCTAATTGAATAGAATGAAATTCAAACACATTCAACAAAGCTTAATGAATCAAATGAAAGTCAAATGCATTCTTCAAAGCTAATTGAATAGAATTAAAGTCCAACATATTCAAACAAAGCTTTTTGAATCAAATGAAAGTCAAATGCATTCTTCAAAGCTAATTGATCCAAACGAAAGTTAAAAACATTCACACAAAGCTTTTTGAATCAAATGAAAGTCAAATGCATTCTTTAAAGCTAATTAAATCGAATGAAAGTCAAACACATACAAACAAAGCTTTTTGAATCAAATGAAATTCAAATGAATTCTTCAAAGCTAATTGAAACAAATGAAAGTCAAACACATTCAAACAAAGATTTTTGAACCAAATTAAAGTCTAATGTATTCTTGAAAGCTAATTGAATAGAGCGAAAGTCAAACACATTTAAACAAAGCTTTTTGAATCAAATGAAAGTCAAATGCATTCTTAAAAGCTAATTGAATCGAATGAAAGTCAAACACATTCAAAACAAAGCTTAATGAATCAAATGAAAGTCAAAATCATTCTTCAAATCTATATGAATAGAATTAAAGTCAAACACATTCAAACAAAGCTTTTTGAATCAAATGAAAGTCAATGCATTCTTCAAAGCTAATTGATCCAAATGAAAGTCAAATACATTCAAACAAAGCTTGTTAAATCAAATGAAAGTCAAATGTATTCTTCAAAGCTAATTAAATATAATGAAAGTCAAACACATTCAAACAAAGCTTTTTGAATCAAATGAAATTAAAATGCATTCTTTAAAGCTAATTGAATAAAATAAAAGTCAAACACATTCAAACAAAGTTTTTTTAAACCAAATGAAAGTCAAATGCATTCTTCAAAGCTAATTAAAACTAATGAAAGTCAAACACATTCAAACAAACCTTTTTGAAATAAATGAAAGTCAAATGCATTCTTAAAAGCTAATTAGATTGAATGAAATCAAACACATTCAAACAAAGCTTTTTGAGTCAAATGAAAGTAAAATGCATTCTTCAAACCTAATTTAATCAAATGAAAGTCAATCACATTCAAACAAAACTTTTCTAATCAAATGAAAGTCAAATGCATTCTTCAAAGCTAATTGAAACAAATAAAAGTCAAACACATTCAAACAAAGCTTTTAGAATCAAATGAAAGTCAAATGCATACTTCAAAGGTAATTGATCCTAATGAAAGTCAAATACATTCAAACAATGCTTTTTAAATCAAATTAAAGTCAAATGCATTATTCAAAGCTAATTGAATATAATGAAAGTCAAACACATTCATACAAAGCTTTTTGAAACAAATGAAATAAAAATGCATTCTTTAAAGCTAATTGAATAAAATGAAAGTCATACAAATTCAAACAAAGTTTTTTGAACCAAATGAAAGTCAAATGCATTCTTCAAAGCTAATTGAAAATAATGAAAGTCAAAAACATTCAAACAAACCTTTTTGAGTCAAATGAAAGTCAAATGCATTCTTAAAAGCTAATTAAATCGAATGAAAGTCAAACACATTCAAACAAAGCTTAATGAATCAAATAAAAGTCAAATGCATTCTTCAAAGCTAATTGATCCAAATGAAAGTCAAACACATCGAAACAAAGCTTTTTGAATCAAATGAAAGTCAAATGCATTCTTCAAAGCTAATTGAATAGAATGAAAGTCAAACACATTCAAACAAAGCTTAATGAATCAAATGAAAGTCAAATGCATTCTTCATAGCTAATTGATCCAAATGAAAGTCAAACACATTCACACAAAGCTTTTTGAATCAAATGAAAGTCAAATGCATACTTCAAAGGTAATTGAATCAAATGAAAGTCAAACACATTCAAACGAAACTTTTCGAATCAAATGAAAGTCAAATGCATTCTTAAAAGCTAATTGAATCGAATGAAAGTCAAACACATTCAAACAAAGCTTTTTGAATCAAATGAAATTCAAATGAATTCTTCAAAGCTAATTGAAACAAATGAAAGTCAAAAACATTTAAACAAAGCCTTTTGAATCAATTGAAATTTAAATGCGTTCTTCAAAGCTAATTGAATCAAATGAAAGTCAAACACATTCAAACAAAGCTTTGAAGAACCAAATGAAAGTCAAATGCATTCTTCAAAGCTAATTGAATAGAATGAAATTCAAACACATTCAAACAAAGCTTTTTGAATCAAATGAAATTAAAATGCATTCTTTAAAGCTAATTGAATAAAATGAAAGTCAAACACATTCAAACAAAGTTTTTTTAAACCAAATGAAAGTCAAATGCATTCTTCAAAGCTAATTAAAACTAATGAAAGTCAAACACATTCAAACAAACCTTTTTGAAATAAATGAAAGTCAAATGCATTCTTAAAAGCTAATTAGATCGAATGAAATCAAACACATTCAAACAAAGCTTTTTGAGTCAAATGAAAGTAAAATGCATTCTTCAAACCTAATTTAATCAAATGAAAGTCAATCACATTCAAACAAAACTTTTCTAATCAAATGAAAGTCAAATGCATTCTTCAAAGCTAATTGAAACAAATAAAAGTCAAACACATTCAAACAAAGCTTTTTGAATCAAATGAAAGTCAAATGCATACTTCAAAGGTAATTGATCTTAATGAAAGTCAAATACATTCAAACAATGCTTTTTAAATCAAATTAAAGTCAAATGCATTATTCAAAGCTAATTGAATATAATGAAAGTCAAACACATTCAAACAAAGCTTTTTGAATCAAATGAAATAAAAATGCATTCTTTAAAGCTAATTGAATAAAATGAAAGTCATACAAATTCAAACAAAGTTTTTTGAACCAAATGAAAGTCAAATGCATTCTTCAAAGCTAATTGAAAATAATGAAAGTCAAAAACATTCAAACAAACCTTTTTGAGTCAAATGAAAGTCAAATGCATTCTTAAAAGCTAATTAAATCGAATGAAAGTCAAACACATTCAAACAAAGCTTAATGAATCAAATAAAAGTCAAATGCATTCTTCAAAGCTAATTGATCCAAATGAAAGTCAAACACATCGAAACAAAGCTTTTTGAATCAAATGAAAGTCAAATGCATTCTTTAAAGCTAATTGAATAGAATGAAAGTCAAACACATTCAAACAAAGCTTAATGAATCAAATGAAAGTCAAATGCATTCTTCATAGCTAATTGATCCAAATGAAAGTCAAACACATTAAAATAAAGCTTTTTGAATCAAATGAAAGTCAAATGCATACTTCAAAGGTAATTGAATCAAATAAAAGTCAAACACATTCAAACGAAACTTTTCGAATCAAATGAAAGTCAAATGCATTCTTAAAAGCTAATTGAATCGAATGAAAGTCAAACACATTCAAACAAAGCTTTTTAAATCAAATGAAATTTAAATGCATTTTTCAAAGCTAATTGAATCAAATAAAAGTCTAACACATTCAAACAAAGATTTTTGAACCAAATGAAAGTTAAATGCATTCTTCAAAGCTAATTGAAACTAATGAAAGTCAAACGCATTCATACAAAGCTTTTTGAATAAAATGAAATTCAAATGCGTTCTTCAAAGCTAATTGAATCAAATGAAAGTCAAACACATTCAAACAAACCTTTTTGAATCAAATGAAAGTCAAATGCATTCTTAAAAGCTAATTGAATCGAATGAAAGTCAAACACATTCAAACAAAGCTTTTTGAATCAAATGAAATTCAAATGAATTCTTCAAAGCTAATTGAAACAAATGAAAGTCAAAAACATTTAAACAAAGCCTTTTGAATCAATTGAAATTTAAATGCGTTCTTCAAAGCTAATTGAATCAAATGAAAGTCAAACACATTCAAACAAAGCTTTTTGAACCAAATGAAAGTCAAATGCATTCTTCAAAGCTAATTGAATAGAATGAAATTCAAACACATTCAACAAAGATTAATGAATCAAATGAAAGTCAAATGCATTCTTCAAAGCTAATTGAATAGAATTAAAGTCCAACATATTCAAACAAAGCTTTTTGAATCAAATGAAAGTCAAATGCATTCTTCAAAGCTAATTGATCCAAACGAAAGTCAAAAACATTCACACAAAGCTTTTTGAATCAAATGAAAGTCAAATGCATTCTTTAAAGCTAATTAAATCGAATGAAAGTCAAACACATAAAACAAAGCTTTTTGAATCAAATGAAATTCAAATGAATTCTTCAAAGCTAATTGAAACAAATGAAAGTCAAACACATTCAAACAAAGATTTTTGAACCAAATTAAAGTCTAATGTATTCTTGAAAGCTAATTGAATAGAGCGAAAGTCAAACACATTTAAACAAAGCTTTTTGAATCAAATGAAAGTCAAATGCATTCTTAAAAGCTAATTGAATCGAATGAAAGTCAAACACATTCAAAACAAAGCTTAATGAATCAAATGAAAGTCAAAATCATTCTTCAAATCTATATGAATAGAATTAAAGTCAAACACATTCAGACAAAGCTTTTTGAATCAAATGAAAGTCAATGCATTCTTCAAAGCTAATTGATCCAAATGAAAGTCAAATACATTCAAACAAAGCTTGTTAAATCAAATGAAAGTCAAATGTATTCTTCAAAGCTAATTAAATATAATGAAAGTCAAACACATTCAAACAAAGCTTTTTGAATCAAATGAAATTAAAATGCATTCTTTAAAGCTATGTGAATAAAATGAAAGTCAAACACATTCAAACAAAGTTTTTTGAACCAAATGAAAGTTAAATGCATTCTTCAAAGCTAATTGAAACTAATGAAAGTCAAACACATTCAAACAAACCTTTTTGAAATAAATGAAAGTCAAATGCATTCTTAAAAGCTAATTAGATCGAATGAAAACCAAACACATTCAAACAAAGCTTTTTGAGTCAAATGAAATTAAAATGCATTCTTCATACCTAATTTAATCAAATGAAAGTCAATCACATTCAAACAAAACTTTTCTAATCAAATGAAAGTCAAATGCATTCTTCAAAGCTAATTGAAAAAATGAAATTCAAACACATTAAAACAAAGCTTTTTGAATCGAATGAAAGTCAAATGCATACTTCAAAGGTAATTGATCCAAATAAAAGTCAAATAAATTCAAACAATGCTTTTTATATCAAATAAAAGTCAAATGCATTATTCAAAGCTAATTGAATATAATGAAAGTCAAACACATTCCAACAAAGCTTTTTGAATCAAATGAAATTAAAATGCATTCTTTAAAGCTAAATGAATCAAATGAAAGTCAAACGCATTCATACAAAGCTTTTTGTATAAAATGAAATTCAAATGCGTTCTTCAAAGCTAATTGAATCAAATGAAGTTCAAACACATTCAAACAAACCTTTTTGAATCAAATAAAAGTCAAATGCATTCTTAAAAGCTAATTGAATCGAATGAAAGTCAAACACATTTAAACAAAGCTTTTTGAATCAATTGAAATTTAAATGCATTTTTCAAAGCTAATTGAATCAAATGAAAGTCAAACACATTCAAACAAAGCTTTTTGAACCAAATGAAAGTCAAATGCATTCTTCAAAGCTAATTGAAACTAATGAAAGTCAAATACATTCATACAAACCTTTTTGAATCAAATGAAAGTCAAATGCAGTCTTAAAAGCTAATTGAATCGAATGAAAGTCAAACACATTCAAACAAAGCTTAATGAATCAAATGAAAGTCAATTGCATTCTTCAAAGCTAATTGAATAGAATTAAAGTCCAACACATTCAAACAAAGATTTTTGAATCAAATGAAAGTCAAATGCATTCTTCAAAGCTAGTTGATCCAAATGAAAGTCAAACACATTCAAACAAAGCTTTTTGAATCAAATGAAAGTCAAATGCATTCTTCAAAGCTAATTGAATAGAATGAAAGTCAAACACATTCAACAAAGCTTAATGAATCAAATGAAAGTCAAATGCATTATTCAAAGCTAATTGAATAGAATTAAAGTCCAACACATTCAAACAAAGCTTTTTGAATCAAATGAAAGTCAAATGCATTCTTCAAAGCTAATTGATCCAAATAAAAGTCAAAAACATTAACACAAAGCTTTATGAATCAAATGAAAGTCAAATGCATACTTCAAAGGTAATTGATCCAAATGAAAGTCAAATACATTCAAACAAGGCTTTTTAAATCAAATGAAAGTCAAATGCATTATTCAAAGCTAATTGAATATAATGAAAGTCAAACACATTCAAACAAAGCTTTTTGAATCAAATGAAAGTCAAATGCATTCTTAAAAGCTAATTGAATAAAATGAAAGTCTTACAAATTCAAACAAAGTTTTTTGAACCAAATGAAAGTCAAATGCATTCTTCAAAGCTAATTGAAAATAATGAAAGTCAAACACATTCAAACAAACCTTCTTGAATCAAATGAAAGTCAAATGCATTCTTAAAAGCTAATTAAATCGAATGAAAGTCAAACACATTCAAACAAAGCTTATTGAATCAAATAAAAGTCAAATGCATTCTTCAAAGCTAATTGATCCAAATGAAAGTCAAACACATTCAAACAAAGCTTTTTGAATCAAATGAATGTTAAATGCATTCTTCAAAGCTAATTGAATAGAATGAAAGTTTAACACATTCAAACAAAGCTTAATGAATCAAATGAAAGTCAAATGCATTCTTCAAAGCTAATTGATCCAAATGAAAGTCAAAAACATTCAAACAAAGCTTTTTGAATCAAATGAATGTTAAATGCATTCTTCAAAGCTAATTGAATAGAATGAAAGTTTAACACATTCAAACAAAGCTTAATGAATCAAATGAAAGTCAAATGCATTCTTCAAAGCTAATTGATCCAAATGAAAGTCAAAAACATTCAAACAAAGCTTTTTGAATCAAATGAAAGTCAAATGCATACTTCAAAGGTAATTGAATCAAATGAAAGTCAAACACATTCAAACAAAACTTTTCGAATAAAATGAAAGTCAAATGCATTCTTAAAAGCTAATTGAATCGAATAAAAGTCAAACACATTCAAACAAAGCTATTTAAATCAATTGAAATTTAAATGCATTTTTCAAAGCTAATTGATTCAAATGAAAGTCAAACACATTCAAACAAAGCTTTTTGAACCAAATGAAAGTCAAATGCATTCTTCAAAGCTAATTGAAACTAATGAAAGTCAAATACATTCATACAAACCTTTTTGAATCAAATGAAAGTCAAATGCAGTCTTAAAAGCTAATTGAATCGAATGAAAGTCAAACACATTCAAACAAAGCTTAATGAATCAAATGAAAGTCAATTGCATTTTTCAAAGCTAATTGAATAGAATTAAAGTCCAACACATTCAAACAAAGCTTTTTGAATCAAATGAAAGTCAAATGCATTCTTCAAAGCTAGTTGATCCAAATGAAAGTCAAACACATTCAAACAAAGCTTTTTGAATCAAATGAAAGTCAAATGCATTCTTCAAAGCTAATTGAATAGAATGAAAGTCAAACACATTCTACAAAGCTTAATGAATCAAATGAAATTCAAATGCATTTTTCAAAGCTAATTGAATAGAATTAAAGTCCAACACATTCAAACAAAGCTTTTTGAATCAAATGAAGGTCAAATGCATTCTTCAAAGCTAATTGATCCAAATGAAAGTTAAAAACATTAACACAAAGCTTTTTGAATCAAATGAAAGTCAAATGCATACTTCAAAGGTAATGGATCCAGATGAAAGTCAAATACATTCAAACAATGCTTTTTAAATCAAATGAAAGTCAAATGCATTATTCAAAGCTAATTGAATATAATGAAAGTCAAACACATTCAAACAAAGCTTTTTGAATCAAATGAAATTAAAATGCATTCTTTAAAGCTAATTAAATAAAATGAAAGTCATACAAATTTAAACAAAGTTTTTTGAACCAAATGAAAGTCAAATGAATTCTTCAAAGCTAATTGAAAATAATGAAAGTCAAACACATTCAAACAAACCTTCTTGAATCAAATGAAAGTCAAATGCATTCTTAAAAGCTAATTAAATCGAATGAAAGTCAAACACATTCAAACAAAGCTTATTGAATCAAATAAAAGTCAAATGCATTCTTCAAAGCTAATTGATCCAAATGAAAGTCAAACACATTCAAACAAAGCTTTTTGAATCAAATGAAAGTCAAATGCATTCTTCAAAGCTAATTGAATAGAATGAAAGTCAAACACATTCAAACAAAGCTTAATGAATCAAATGAAAGTCAAATGCATTCTTCAAAGCTAATTGATCCAAATGAAAGTCAAACACATTCAAACAAAGCTTTTTGAATCAAATGAAAGTCAAATGCATACTTCAAAGGTAATTGAATCAAATGAAAGTCAAACACATTCAAACGAAACTTTTCGAATCAAATGAAAGTAAAATGCATTCTTAAAAGCTAATTGAATCGAATGAAAGTCAAACACATTCAAACAAAGCTTTTTGAATCAATTGAAATTTAAATGCATTTTTCAAAGCTAATTGAATCAAATCAAAGTCAAACACATTCAAACAAAGCTTTTTGAACCAAATGAAAGTCAAATGCATTCTACAAAGCTAATTGAAACTAATGAAAGTCAAATACATTCTGATGCAAATCATGACGAGTCCATTTCTCCAATCAAGCATGATCATCCTAAAAGTCCAATTCACAAAGAAATCATTCTTGCTAAGTCATTTGAAGATCAAGTGTTAGATACTTTTTGTGTCCATGGACCGTTTCTTGCTAACCAAGGGTTTACTTGTTTACATTCTGGTTATGAATGTTAATGGGCATCCTAGGCACGTTTTGAACAGCCTTAGGCATAGTAAAAGGCGTCCTTGAAGCAAGGAGAAACTTCATTGCAAGTCATAAACATTTAGCATGAAGAAAGGCATGAATCAAGGGGAGGTTACTCCACGTTTTTTATGGTTCTTTATGGCTGTTTTTAAGCTTCTTTTCAGCAGTTTTTAAGAGGTTAATTAAGGGTGATTAAAGCCTAAAATCAGTTAAGAAAATCTGTTTATCTTAGGCGTGATTCTAGGCTAGGTTTTAGCTTTCATGTTTAGTTACAATAAACACACATTAAGCTTGTTTAATGCGTGTAGTTTAGTACTAGTTTGTTTTCTTTATTTAAGCTTATGAAATGTAAGTGTATGGCAGATTATGATATATGAATTAAGAAAGTTTTCTCTTAAAAACTATTTATTCTTGTTGCTAAGATAAATATTTTTGTTGCCAAGTTTAACTTGACGAATTGAAGTGGTTAAGTAAGTTTTCCTTCCATGCAAATTAAACAACTAGTGGGTTTTAAGTGAGTAATCCTTGCCTACATATCTTGTTTGTTTAAGTGAGTAATCCTTACAAACTAACCCTTCTTTCCTCAAAAAAACGTTCCTTAAACATTTCCAAAACAACCTACAAACTTTTACCTGTAATTTGACTTAAAACACCAACCCTTTTTTTCTTTCCACTTAAGTTTGATCCATTAAGCTTGTATTAACTAAGACTTTCTATTAGTTTTTACATCATTTGGCGCGTGAGGTAGGGGGAATTTCAGTCCAAAATGGATCAAGCAAACCCAAATGAAACCATTGACCAAAGGAGACTTAGAATGATGGAGGAAAACCAACAAAGACTCTTGGAAACCAATGAGCAATTACATGGTAATATAATGGCTCTAATGGCTCGTTTGTTGACACAAGAACAAAGGGATGGGCGTCAAAACCCTCCTAGATATGATGACAAGAGTCTAAAGGTGGATGTAGACCTTTTTGATGGTACTCTTGACCCTGAGAAGTACTTGGATTGGGAGCAATCACTTGAGAGGTACTTTGAGTTCAAAGACGTTGAGGAAGATGAACAAAAGTACAAGATTGCTAAGGTAAAGATAGCCAAGTATGCTGAAACTTGGTTGAAAGGAGTCCAAAGAAAACGAGAAAGCAATGGGAAAACTCGTATTTCTACATGGACCAAGCTTAGGAAGAAACTTAGGGAACGATTTGTTCCTTCTAATTACAAGCAATCCATGTATGTGAAATGGAGCACTTTGCAACAAGGAGGGAGTAGTGTGGAGGAATACATTAAAGAATTTGAGAAACTTTCCATTGTGTGCGAAATAGTGGAAAATGAAGAACTCAAATTAGGGAGGTTTATGGCTGGTTTGGATAAGGACATTTATGAGAAAGTAGAAGTGCAACCCAAATCTGACCTTTGATGAAGCTTGTAAGCTTTCGGTGAAATTTGACAATCAAAAGAAGAAGAAGAAACCTTCGAACCCTTTTGACCCAAAATTCAAACGCCCATTTAACCCACCAAAAGAAACCCCTTCCTTTCCAAATTCAACTACCAAAAAGAACCCTACCTCGTTTGATCTTTCACAAAAAGAAAAAGGAAAAGCCAAAACCGGAGACTTAAGTGACATTGTTTGTTTCAAATGTCACGGAAGAGGACACTACAAGAGAGATTGTCCTAATGCAAGAGCTGTAACCATACGAGAGCTTAAGAATATGATGGCACAACCTTTTGTCCTTGAAGAAGAGAAGGAGGATGAAAATGGTAGTGAAAATGTACCTTTAGAGTCTTATGATTCTAATGAGGAGGAGGAGCAAGTTGATGACTGTTTTCCCAAAAAAAATAGTCTAGTAATGAGGAGAGCCCTCCAAATGCACGTGGAGGTTGAGAAAACCCCAATTCAAAGAGAAAATGTCTTCTTAACCAAATGTAAGGTTAATGAAGATGTGTGTGACTTGATTGTTGATAGTGGTAGTGAAGCTAATGTTGTGTCAAGTGATCTTGTTAAGAAACTTGACTTGAAGACTACTAGACATCCTACTCCTTACAAGTTGAGTTGGCTTGATAAGAGCAAGAGTACGGGAGTTAGAAAACAATGTCTAGTAAAATTTCAGATTGGTTCGTATGTGGATGAAATTTTATGTGATGTCATTCCCATGGATGCTTGTCACATTTTGTTAGGGAGGCCATGGCAAAGTGACAAAAAATCAGTACATGATGGCCTATCAAACACCTACACCATTACTCACCAAGGCAGCAAGAAAGTGTTGCACCCCTTACCACCACAAAAAAGCCTTTCCCAAACACAATCCCCACCACCACAAAAAGAGCCCAAAAGAAAGGACATTTTGTTGCTTTCCTTAAAAGAATTCGAAAACTCTTTGGAGAAAGAAGATGAAGTGTTCTTATTGTTTTCTAAAGAGGAACACGAAGGTTTTGTCCAACAAAACCCTAGGCTAGCCACATTGATCAAGGAGTATGAAGATGTTTTTCCTAATGAATTACCACAAGGGTTGCCTCCTATTCGTGGTATAGAACATCAAATAGATTTGATTCCGGGAGCCCCCCTTCCAAATAAACCCCTTATAGATGCAATCCCATGGAAACTAAGGAATTACAAAGACAAATTGAGGAGTTGATGCAAATGGGTTACGTAAGAGAATCCATGAGTCCTTGTGCCGTTCCAGCTTTGTTAGTGCCAAAAAAGGATGGAACATGGAGGATGTGTATTGATAGTAGGGCGGTGAATAACATAACCATTAAGTATAGGTTTCCTATTCCTAGACTTGATGATATGTTAGATGAGTTGAGTGGAGCTCAAGTGTTTTCCAAGATAGATTTGAGGAGTGGATATCACCAAATTAAAATGAGGGAAGGTGATGAATGGAAAACAGCCTTTAAAACTAAGCATGGTTTGTATGAGTGGCTCGTTATGCCATTTGGATTAACAAATGCTCCAAGCACCTTTATGAGACTTATGAACGAAATGTTGAGGCCATTTTTGGGGAAGTTTGTAGTTGTTTACTTAGATGACATTCTCATCTACAGTAAAAATGAGGAGGAGCACTTGAAACACTTGGAAGAGATTTTCAAAACCTTGAGAGAGCAACAATTGTATGGAAAGTTGGAGAAGTGCCCTTTTTTGCTAACAGATATTGTTTTCCTTGGTTATATTATTTCAGGTGAAGGAATTAAAGTTGATCTAAGCAAAGTGGAAGCCATTTCTTCATGGCCAATTCCAAAAACGGTCACGGAGGTTCGTTCATTTCATG
This sequence comes from Chenopodium quinoa, assembly GCF_001683475.1. Lineage (NCBI taxonomy): Eukaryota > Viridiplantae > Streptophyta > Magnoliopsida > Caryophyllales > Amaranthaceae > Chenopodium > Chenopodium quinoa. Next base: position 47,081 of record NW_018743970.1, read on the forward strand.
GACTTACTTCGTTCTATAGGCGGTTTATTGAACATTTTAGCACCCTTATGGCTCCCATCACCGAATGTACAAAGAAGGGAAGTTTTCAATGGACTCCCCAGGCTCAAAAGGCGTTTGAGTTGGTGAAAAAAAAGATGTGTGAAGCGCCGGTTCTAGCCCTTCCAGATTTCATGAAACCATTTGAAGTTGAGTGTGATGCAAGTGGAAAAGGAATAGGGGCTGTCCTAATCCAAGAGAAGAAGCCAATTGCGTATTTTAGTGAGAAATTGAGCCAAGGCAAATTGAATTACTCCACTTATGACAAAGAATTATATGCCATGGTTCGAGCTTTGGATCATTGGTCACATTATTTGAGGCCACAGCCTTTCATCTTACATTCGGATCATGAATCTTTAAGGTTCATTCATGGGCAAAAGAAGTTGAATGCAAGGCATGCTAAGTGGGTGGAATTCCTACAATCTTTCAACTTTGCAACCAAGTACAAGAAAGGCAAAACCAATATTGTGGCGGATGCATTATCAAGAAGGCATAATCTTCTTGGAATCATGGAAACTAAAATTCTTGGTTTCGAGGTCTTGAAGGAATCATACAAAGATGATCTTGAACTCAAGGAAATCATGGAGTCTTGCAAAAATGGAGTCCACGGTTCATTTGTCATAGTAGATGGTTTCCTTTTCAAAGGGAACAAACTTTGTGTTCCTAAAGGTGCAATTCGAGAGTTGTTGATCAAGGAAGCTCATGGAGGAGGACTTGCTGGTCATATGGGTATACAAAAGACCCTAGAAATCTTACAAAGTCATTTTTATTGGCCAAAAATGTTAGCTAATGTGCACCACGTTTTGGCTAGGTGTTCTATTTGTCAAAGAGCCAAAATGACGTTTCATAAGGGAGAGTATAAGACTTTGCCCATTCCCGAAAGACCTTGGGAAGATTTGAGTATGGATTTCATAATGGCTTTGCCTAGAACATTTCGTGGAAAAGATTCTATCATGGTAGTCGTTGATCGATTTTCAAAGATGGCTCATTTCATAGCTTGTAAGAAGGTGGATGATGCGTTCAATGTGGCGCAACTTTTTTTTAAGGAAGTGGCTAGATTACATGGTTTGCCTAGAACCATAGTTTCGGATCGTGACACTAAGTTTGTGAGTCATTTTTGGAAGTCCTTGTGGAGGCTCGTGGGTACTAAGTTACTTTTCTCAACAAGCCATCATCCACAAACGGATGGTCAAACCGAAGTGGTGAACCGAATTCTTGGTTCTTTGCTTTGTGCCTTAGTGAATAAGGGAGGTAAAGATTGGGACTTGAAGTTAGCTCATGCAGAGTTTGCCTACAATAGAACTCCAAGCAAAACTACATAGTATTCACCTTTTGAAGTTGTGTATGGTGTGAATCCTTATGTGCCGATTGATTACATTTCGCTTCCTAAAGATAAGTTCGTGCATGGGACACCTAAGGAGCATATAGAATTCATGGTTGATGTCCATAAAGAAGTTAGGAAGAACATAGAAAAGGCAAATGAGTCATACAAGAAGCAAGCTAACAAAAACTTGAGAAATATGAAGAAGTTCGAAGTGGGTGATCTTGTGTGGGTATTCTTGCGCAAAGAAAGGTTTCCTAAACAAAGGAAACACAAATTGATGCCTAGGGAAGAAGGACCTTTTCAAATCATGGAAAAGATCAATGATAATGCTTACAAAGTGGACCTTGGAGGGCAATTCGGAGTTTCATCAACTTTCAACGTGGGTGACTTGGCTCCTTATCTAGAAGATGATGAGTTGAGGGCAACTCCTTTCGAAGAAGGGGAGGATGATGCAAATCATGACGAGTCCATTAGTCCAATCAAGCATGATCATCTACAAGTCCAATTCACAAAGAAATCATTCTTGCTAAGTCATTTGAAGATCAAGTGTTAGATACTTTTTGTGTGCATGGACCGTTTCTTGCTAACCAAGGGTTTACTTGTTTACATTCTGGTTATGAATGTTAATGGGCATCCTAGGCACGTTTTGAACAGCCTTAGGCATAGGAAAAGGCGTCCTTGAAGCAAGGAGAAACTTCATTGCAAGTCATAAACATTTAGCATGAAGAAAGGCATGAATCAAGGGGAGGTTACTCCACGTTTTTTATGGTTCTTTATGGTTGTTTTTAAGCTTCTTTTCAGCAGTTTTTAAGAGGTTAATTAAGGGTGATTAAAGCCTAAAATCAGTTAAGAAAATCTGTTTATCTTAGGCGTGATTCTAGGCTAGGTTTTAGCTTTCATGTTTAGTTACAATAAACACACATTAAGCTTGTTTAATGCGTGTAGTTTAGTACTAGTTTGTTTTCTTTATTTAAGCTTATGAAATGTAAGTGTATGGCAGATTATGATATATGAATTAAGAAAGTTTTCTCCTTATTAACTATTTATTCTTGTTGCTAAGATAAATCGTTTTGTTGCCAAGTTTAACTTGACGAATTTGAGTGGTTAAGTGAGTTTTCCTTCCATGCAAATTAAACAACTAGTGGGTTTTAAGTGAGTAATCCTTGCCTACATATCTTGTTTGTTTAAGTGAGTAATCCTTACAAACTAACCCTTCTTTCCTCAAAAAAACGTTCCTTAAACATTTCCAAAACAACCTACAAACTTTTACCTGTAATTTGACTTAAAACACCAACCCTTTTTTTCTTTCCACTTAAGTTTAATCCATTAAGCTTGTATTAACTAAGACTTTCTATTAGTTTTTACATCACATTCATACAAACCTTTTTGAATCAAATGAAAGTCAAATGCAGTCTTAAAAGCTAATTGAATCGAATGAAAGTCAAACACATTCAAACAAAGCTTAATGAATCAAATAAAAGTCAATTGCATTCTTCAAAGCTAATTGAATAGAATTAAAGTCCAACACATTAAACAAAGCTTTTTGAATCAAATGAAAGTTAAATGCATTCTTAAAAGCTAGTTGATCCAAATGAAAGTCAAACACATTCAAACAAAGCTTTTTGAATCAAATGAAAGTCAAATGCATTCTTCAAAGCTAATTGAATAGAATGAAAGTCAAACACATTCAACAAAGCTTAATGAATCAAATGAAAGTCATATGCATTCTTCAAAGCTAATTGAATAGAATTAAAGTCTAACACATTCAACCAAAGCTTTTTGAATCAAATGAAGGTCAAATGCATTCTTCAAAGCTAATTGATCCAAATGAAAGTCAAAAACATTAACACAAAGCTTTTTCAATCAAATGAAAGTCAAATGCATACTTCAAAGGTAATTGATCCAAATGAAAGTCAAATACATTCAAACAATGCTTTTTAAATCAAATGAAAGTCAAATGCATTATTCAAAGCTAATTGAATATAATGAAAGTCAAACACATTCAAACAAAGCTTTTTGAATCAAATGAAATTAAAATGCATTCTTTAAAGCTAATTGAATAAAATGAAAGTCATACAAATTCAGACAAAGTGTTTTGAACCAAATGAAAGTCAAATGCATTCTTTAAAGCTAATTGAAAATAATGAAAGTCAAACACATTCAAACAAACCTTCTTGAATTAAATGAAAGTCAAATGCATTCTTAAAAGCTAATTAAATCGAATGAAAGTCAAACACATTCAAACAAAGCTAATTGAATCAAATGAAAGTCAAACACATTCAAACAAAGCTTTTTGAACCAAATGAAAGTCAAATGCATTCTTCAAAGCTAATTGAAACTAATGAAAGTCAAATACATTCATACAAACCTTTTTGAATCAAATGAAAGTCAAATGCAGTCTTAAAAGCTAATTGAATCGAATGAAAGTCAAACACATTCAAACAAAGCTTAATGAATCAAATAAAAGTCAATTGCATTCTTCAAAGCTAATTGAATAGAATTAAAGTCCAACACATTCAAACAAAGCTTTTTGAATCAAATGAAAGTTAAATGCATTCTTCAAAGCTAGTTGATCCAAATGAAAGTCAAACACATTCAAACAAAGCTTTTTGAATCAAATGAAAGTCAAATGCATTCTTCAAAGCTAATTGATCCAAATTAAAGTCAAACACATTCAAACAAAGCTTTTTGAATCAAACGAAATTAAAATACATTCTTTAAAGCTAATTGAATAAAATGAAAGTCATACAAATTGTGACAAAGTTTTTTGAACCAAATGAAAGTCAAATGCATTCTTCAAAGCTAATTGAAAATAATGAAAGTCAAACACATTTAAACAAACCTTCTTGAATCAAATGAAAGTCAAATGCATTCTTAAAAGCTAATTAAATCGAATGAAAGTCAAACACATTCAAACAAAGCTTATTGAATCAAATAAAAGTCAAATGCATTCTTCAAAGCTAATTGATCCAAATGAAAGTCAAACACATTCAAACAAAGCTTTTTGAATCAAATGAAAGTCAAATGCATTCTTCAAACCTAATTGAATAGAATGAAAGTCAAACACATTCAAACAAAGCTTAATGAATAAAATGAAAGTCAAACGCATTCTTCAAAGCTAATTGATCCAAATGAAAGTCAAACACATTCAAACCAAGCTTTTTGAATCAAATGAAAGTCAAATGCATACTTCAAAGGTAATTGAATCAAATGAAAGTCAAACACATTCAAACGAAACTTTTAGAATCAAATGAAAGTCAAATGCATTCTTAAAAGCTAATTGAATCGAATGAAAGTACAACACATTCAAACAAAGCTTTTTGAATCAAGTGAAATTTAAATGCATTTTTCAAAGCTAATTGAATCAAATGAAAGTTAAACACATTCAAACAAAGCTTTTTGAACCAAATGAAAGTCAAATGCATTCTTCAATGCTAATTGAAACTAATGAAAGTCAAATACATTCATACAAACTTTTTTGAATCAAATGAAAGTCAAATGCAGTCTTAAAAGCTAATTGAATCGAATGAAAGTCAAACACATTCAAACAAAGCTTAATGAATCAAATGAAAGTCAATTGCATTCTTCAAAGCTAATTGAATAGAATTAAAGTCCAACACATTCAAACAAAACTTTTTGAATCAAATGAAAGTTAAATGCATTCTTCAAAGCTAGTTGATCCAAATGAAAGTCAAACACATTCAAACATAGCTTTTTGAATCAAATGAAAGTCAAATGCATTCTTCAAAGCTAATTGAATAGAATGAAAGTCAAACACATTCAACAAAGCTTAATGAATCAAATGAAAGTCAAATGCATTCTTCAAAGCTAATTGAATAGAATTAAAGTCCAACACATTCAAACAAAGCTTTTTGAATCAAATGATGGCCAAATGCATTCTTCAAAGGTAATTGATCCAAATGGAAGTCAAAAACATTAACACAAAGCTTTTTGAATCAAATGAAAGTTCAATGCATACTTCAAAGGTAATTGATCCAAATGAAAGTCAAATATATTCAAACAATGCTTTTTAAATCAAATGAAAGTCAAATGCATTATTCAAAGCTAATTGAATATGATGAAAGTCAAACACATTCAAACAAAGCTTTTTGAATCAAATGAAATTAAAATGCATTCTTTAAAGCTAATTGAATAAAATGAAAGTCATACAAATTCAGACAAAGTTTTTTGAACCAAATGAAAGTCAAATGCATTCTTCAAAGCTAATTGAAAATAATGAAAGTCAAACACATTCAAACAAACCTTCTTGAATCAAATGAGTCAAATGCGTTCTTAAAAGCTAATTAAATCGAATGAAAGTCAAACACATTCAAACAAAGCTTATTGAATCAAATAAAAGTCAAATGCATTCTTCAAAGCTAATTGATCCAAATGAAAGTCAAACACATTCAAACAAAGCTTTTTGAATCAAATGAAAGTCAAATGCATTCTTCAAAGCTAATTGAATAGAATGAAAGTCAAACACATTCAAACAAAGCTTAATGAATCAAATGAAAGTCAAATGCATTCTTCAAAGCTAATTGATCCAAATGAAAGTCAAACACATTCAAACAAAGCTTTTTGAATCAAATGAAAGTCAAATGCATACTTCAAAGGTAATTGAATTAATTGAAATTTAAATGCATTTTTCAAAGCTAATTGAATCAAATGAAAGTCAAACACATTCAAACAAAGCTTTTTGAACCAAATGAAAGTTAAATGCATTCTTCAAAGCTAATTGAAACTTATGAAAGTCAAATACATTCATACAAACCTTTTTGAATCAAATGAAAGTCAAATGCATTCTTAAAAGCTAATTGAATCGAATGAAAGTCAAACACATTCAAACAAAGCTTAATGAATCAAATGAAAGTCAATTGCATTCTTCAAAGCTAATTGAATAGAATTAAAGTCCAACACATTCAAACAAAGCTTTTTGAATCAAATGAAAGTCAAATGCATACTTCAAAGGTAATTGAATTAATTGAAATTTACATGCATTTTTCAAAGCTAATTGAATCAAATGAAAGTCAAACACATTCAAACAAAGCTTTTTGAACCAAATGAAAGTTAAATGCATTCTTCAAAGCTAATTGAAACTAATGAAAGTCAAATACATTCATACAAACCTTTTTGAATCAAATGAAAGTCAAATGCATTCTTAAAAGCTAATTGAATCGAATGAAAGTCAAACACATTCAAACAAAGCTTAATGAATCAAATGAAAGTCAATTGCATTCTTCAAAGCTAATTGAATAGAATTAAAGTCCAACACATTCAAACAAAGCTTTTTGAATCAAATGAAAGTCAAATGCATTCTTCAAAGCTAGTTGATCCAAATGAAAGTCAAACACATTCAAACAAAGCTTTTTGAATCAAATGAAAGTGAAATGCATTCTTCAAAGCTAATTGAATAGAATGAAAGTCAAACACATTCAACAAAGCTTAATGAATCAAATGAAAGTCAAATGCATTCTTCAAAGCTAATTCAATAGATTTAAAGTCCAACACATTCAAACAAAGCTTTTTTAATCAAATGAAGGTTAAATGCATTCTTCAAAGCTAATTGATCCAAATGAAAGTCTAAAACATTAACACAAAGCTTTTTGAATCAAATGAAAGTCAAATGCATACTTCAAAGGTAATTGATCCAAATGAAAGTCAAATACATTCAAACAATGCTTTTTAAATCAAATGAAAGTCAAATGCATTATTCAAAGCTAATTGAATATAATGAAAGTCAAACACATTCAAACAAAGCTTTTTGAATCAAATGAAATTAAAATGCATTCTTTAAAGCTAATTGAATAAAATGAAAGTCATACAAATTCAGACAAAGTTTTTTGAACCAAATGAAAGTCAAATGCATTCTTCAAAGCTAATTGAAAATAATGAAAGTCAAACACATTCAAACAAACCTTCTTGAATCAAATGAGTCAAATGCGTTCTTAAAAGCTAATTAAATCGAATGAAAGTCAAACACATTCAAACAAAGCTTATTGAATCAAATAAAAGTCAAATGCATTCTTCAAAGCTAATTGATCCAAATGAAAGTCAAACACATTCAAACAAAGCTTTTTGAATCAAATGAAAGTTAAATGCATTCTTCAAAGCTAATTGAATAGAATGAAAGTCAAACACATTCAAACAAAGCTTAATGAATCAAATGAAAGTCAAATGCATTCTTCAAAGCTAATTGATCCAAATGAAAGTCAAACACATTCAAACAAAGCTTTTTGAATCAAATGAAAGTCAAATGCATACTTCAAAGGTAATTGAATTAATTGAAATTTAAATGCATTTTTCAAAGCTAATTGAATCAAATGAAAGTCAAACACATTCAAACAAAGCTTTTTGAACCAAATGAAAGTTAAATGCATTCTTCAAAGCTAATTGAAACTAATGAAAGTCAAATACATTCATACAAACCTTTTTGAATCAAATGAAAGTCAAATGCATTCTTAAAAGCTAATTGAATCGAATGAAAGTCAAACACATTCAAACAAAGCTTAATGAATCAAATGAAAGTCAATTGCATTCTTCAAAGCTAATTGAATAGAATTAAAGTCCAACACATTCAAACAAAGCTTTTTGAATCAAATGAAAGTCAAATGCATACTTCAAAGGTAATTGAATTAATTGAAATTTAAATGCATTTTTCAAAGCTAATTGAATCAAATGAAAGTCAAACACATTCAAACAAAGCTTTTTGAACCAAATGAAAGTTAAATGCATTCTTCAAAGCTAATTGAAACTAATGAAAGTCAAATACATTCATACAAACCTTTTTGAATCAAATGAAAGTCAAATGCATTCTTAAAAGCTAATTGAATCGAATGAAAGTCAAACACATTCAAACAAAGCTTAATGAATCAAATGAAAGTCAATTGCATTCTTCAAAGCTAATTGATTAGAATTAAAGTCCAACACATTCAAACAAAGCTTTTTGAATCAAATGAAAGTCAAATGCATTCTTCAAAGCTAGTTGATCCAAATGAAAGTCAAACACATTCAAACAAAGCTTTTTGAATCAAATGAAAGTGAAATGCATTCTTCAAAGCTAATTGAATAGAATGAAAGTCAAACACATTCAACAAAGCTTAATGAATCAAATGAAAGTCAAATGCATTCTTCAAAGCTAACTCAATAGATTTAAAGTCCAACACATTCAAACAAAGCTTTTTTAATCAAATGAAGGTTAAATGCATTCTTCAAAGCTAATTGATCCAAATGAAAGTCTAAAACATTAACACAAAGCTTTTTGAATCAAATGAAAGTCAAATGCATACTTCAAAGGTAATTGATCCAAATGAAAGTCAAATACATTCAAACAATGCTTTTTAAATCAAATGAAAGTCAAATGCATTATTCAAAGCTAATTGAATATAATGAAAGTCAAACACATTCAAACAAAGCTTTTTGAATCAAATGAAATTAAAATGCATTCTTTAAAGCTAATTGAATAAAATGAAAGTCATACAAATTCAAACAAAGTTTTTTGAACCAAATGAAAGTCAAATGCATTCTTCAAAGCTAATTGAAAATAATGAAAGTCAAACACATTCAAACAAACCTTCTTGAATCAAATGAAAGTCAAATGCATTCTTAAAAGCTAATTAAATCGAATGAAAGTCAAATGCATTCAAACAATGCTTATTGAATCAAATAAAAGTTAAATGCATTCTTCAAAGCTAATTGATCCAAATGAAAGTCAAACACATTCAAACAAAGCTTTTTTAATCAAATAAAATTAAAATGCATTCTTTAAAGCTAATTGAATAAAATGAAAGTCATACAAATTCAAACAAAGTTTTTTGAACCAAATGAAAGTCAAATGCATTCTCCAAAGCTAATTGAAAATAATGAAAGTCAAACACATTCAAACAAACCTTCTTGAATCAAATGAAAGTCAAATGCATTCTTAAAAGCTAATTAAATCGAATGAAAGTCAAATGCATTCAAACAAAGCTTATTGTATCAAATAAAAGTCAAATGCATTCTTCAAAGCTAATTGATCCAAATGAAAGTCAAACACATTCAAACAAAGCTTTTTGAATCAAATGAAAGTCAAATGCATTCTTCAAAGCTAATTGATCCAAATTAAAGTCAAACACATTCAAACAAAGCTTTTTGAATCAAATAAAAGTTAAATGCATACTTCAAAGGTAATTGAATCAAATGAAAGTCAAACACATTCAAACGAAACTTTTCGAATCAAATGAAAGTCAAATGCATTCTTAAAAGCTAATTGAATCGAATGAAAGTCAAACACATTCAAACAAAGCTTTTTGAATCAATTCAAATTTAAATGCATTTTTCAAAGCTAATTGAATCAAATGAAAGTCAAACACATTCAAACAAAGCTTTTTGAACCAAATGAAAGTCAAATGCATTCTTCAAAGCTAATTGAAACTAATGAAAGTCAAATACATTCATACAAACCTTTTTGAATCAAATGAAAGTCAAATGCAGTCTTAAAAGATAATTGAATTGAATGAAAGTCAAACACATTCAAACAAAGCTTAATGAATCAAATGAAAGTCAATTGCATTCTTTAAAGCTAATTGAATAGAATTAAAGTCCAACACATTCAAACAGAGCTTTTTGAATCAAATGAAAGTCAAATGCATTCTTCAAAGCTAGTTGATCCAAATGAAAGTCAAACACATTCAAACAAAGCTTTTTGAATCAATTGAAAGCCAATGCATTCTTCAAAGCTAATTGAATAGAATGAAAGTCAAACACATTCAACAAAGCTTAATGAATCAAATGAAAGTCAAATGCATTCTTCAAAGCTCGACAGACATTTGCTACTGATGAGAACTGAGGAGCTTCCGGTATCTATGAGGATTCGGCCAACTCTCTGGTTGGCCACTTTACATTCAATAACGATAGAGTTGTCATGCGGCCCTCTTACCCCTCCTAGATCTTCTTCAGTGATGACAATCTCAGGAAATGAATATTTGGAGGGCCGTTCTTGGTGAACGGAATTTACATCTAACCGTCTGATATTGTCTTTGTTGCCCCTAATAGTGGGGCCGCCTCCTGAGAAGCCGCCTGCAATGGTGTAGACGACTGCATCATCTGTATCGGAGCTGTCGGCCTGTTGATTCTTTTTGGTCGACTGCTTTTTTGAGGAAGTGTTCCCGTAGATTTCTTGACATAAGTGTCAAGATCACCTTGCTCAGCCAGGCGGTCCAGATACCGCATGAGACTGATGCATTCATTGGTGTGATGACCGACATCTTCATGATAAGCACAGAATTTTTCTTGGTTCCGATTGTTTGCAGAACCCTTCATGGGGACCGGCTTCTCAATTGAGATCCGTCCCTTGATTTCCTTTAGGATAAATTGACTATCCTTGTTAAACGCATACTTTGGGGAGTATGGTTTGAATTCTTTTTTCTTTTTCTGGGCCGGCTGTTTAGAGGAATCAGCCGCCCATACCTCTTTTCTCTTCTCGTCTTTGTTTGACGACTGTTTCTGTCGTCCTTCTCTTTTGTCGGACCTTTTCCCGTTTGACTATTTTACCGTACTACAAAGATCAGTCGCCTGTATATAGGCTTCCGCTTTAATCAAGGCCTCTTGAAGAGTCGCCACCCGTCCGCCGAGCGTCTGTGTATGTTTTCCTCGACCCGTCCGCCTGAATATGACGAACAGGTTTCCTATTTCCTGGAGTAGGGAAACGGTATTTTGTGAAATCAAGGGCAGGTGGCTCCCACTTCCTAGATTTAGGATGAGGGGTCGCCTCTTGCCCTTGAACTGGTTTCCTCTTCAGTGAAGTGGAGGGTTTCTTAGCCGACTGCTCCTTGTCCAGAGCAGGTGGCTTCTTGTTGATCAACTCTTGAATTTCTCCCTTGAAGTCCCTCATGAAGGTCATGAGTTCGTTCCTTGTGATGGGAGCAGACCCATCAGTCGGCTGCTGCCGAACAGGCGGTGCGCCTGCTGGCTCGCTTCTAGTTTGAAGATGTTCCCGTTCCCTCCTTTCGGCATGACGGGCACGTCGGGCCCTTAGGGTCCCGTCTGAAGCTTTGTGAGCTTCAACTTCAAATTCATTCAGTATCGTGGTCCGACTGAACTTGAGGGTCGTCTAGGGGACGCCTCTCTTCAGGAGTCGGTACAGGCGTGGATGCCATCTCAGAAGTACTCTCCCCACGGGGTTTTCTGATGTCCTGCGGGAGAGTTGCAATTCCGAGACTGGAACCGGACGCCTGTACCTGCAAAACAAACGGATGCTCCGGATGATTGGAGATCCGCCTCCGACGGTCAAGTTAGTACTTGATTAAGGAGTAATTAATGCGGAAATTAAAGTGATTGGGTCTCTCTAGGTGAGAGTGTTTAATGTGTGTAATCTGCTTTTTAGCGTGTTATCTCCCGTAATGAGGATTAAGGGAGGTATTTATAACCTCGGAAAACGTGTCAATCTAGCTTTAGGTTAACCTTGGGCTGATTGGGCTACCCTCGGGAGTTGGGCCTAGGTGACCGGTTATCCCAGGTGTTATGGGAAGGACACGTGTCGTGTCGTAATTGGTCCATGGTGGACGGATCATTGCTTGACACGTGGCAGGCTCCTATTGGCCCATGTGACGGACACATGGCGGAACCTGATTGGTCCACTTGTCAGATGGTGATTGGTGGGGAAAAATCCCCTAATCAACTTTCATATTATTTTAATAGCTTTATTTGAATGTGTTTGCCTTCATTTTATTCAATTAGCTTTGTAAATTGCATTTCACTTTCATTTGATTTTAATAGCTTTTTTTTAATGTGTTTGACTTTAATTTGATTCAATTTGCTTTGTAGAATGCATTTCACTTTCAATTGATTTAAATACCTTTGTTTGAATGTGTTTGACTACTTCATTTGATTCAATAAGCTTTGTAGAATGCATTTCACTTTCATTTGATTTAAATAGCTTTCTTTGAACGTGTTTGCCTTAATTTTATTCAATTAGCTTTGTAAATTGCATTTCACTTTTATTTGAATTTAACCGCTTTGTTTGAATGTATTTGACTTTCATTTGATTTTAAAAGCTTTGTTTAAATGTGTTTGACTTTTATTTGATTTAAAAAGCTTTTTTAAATGTGTTTCACTTGCATTTGATTTAGTAAGTTTTGTTGAATGCATTTGACTTTCATTTGATTGAAAAAGTTTTGTTTGAATGTGTTTGACTTTCATATGATTTAATTAGCATTGTAGAATGTATTTCACTTTCATTTGATTCAAATAGCTTTGTTTTAATGAGTTTCACTTTCTCTTGATTTATAAAGCTTTGTTTGAATGTGTTTGACTTTAATTTTAATCAATTAGCTATGAAGAATTCATTTGACTTTCATTTGATTAATAATGCTTTGTTTGAATGTGTTTGACTTTCATTTGGTTCAATTAGCTTTGAAGAGTTCATTTGACTTTTATTTGATTCAAAATCTTTGTTTGAATGTGTTTGACTTTATTTGATTGAATTTGCTTTGAAAAATGCATTTGACTTTCATTTGATACAATAAGCATTATTGAATGCATTTGACTTTCATTCGATTTAATAAGATTTGTTGAATGCATTTGACTTTCATTTGATTCAATTAGCTTTGTAGAATACATTTCACTTTCATTTGATTTAAAATAGCTTTGTTTGAATTGCATTTTACTTTCATTTGATTTTAATTGCTTTGTTTGAATGTGTTTGACTTTCATTTGATTTAAAAAGCTTTTTTGAATGTGTTTGGCTTTCATTTGGTTCAATTAGCATTATTAAATGCAATTGCCTTTTATTTGAATCAAAAGCTTTATTTGAACGTGTTTGACTTTCATTTGATTCAATTAGCTTTGTAGAATGCATTTCACTTTCATTTGATTGAAATAGCTTTGTTTGAATGTGTTTAACTTTCATTTGATTCAAAAAGCTTTGATTGAATGTGTTTGACTTTCATTTGATTCAAATAGTTTTGTTTGAATGTGTTTGACTTTTATTTGATTCATAATGCTTTTTATGAATGTGTTTGACTTTCTTTTGATTCAATTAGCTTTGAATAATTCATTTGACTTCTATTTGACTCAAAAGCTTTGTTTGAATGTTTTTGACTTATATTTGATTGAATTAGCTATGAAAAATGCACTTGACTTTCATTTGATTCAAAAAGCTTTGTTTGAATGTGTTTGACTTTCATTTGATTCAATTAGCTTTGTAGAATGCATTTCAATTTCATTTGATTCAAAAAGCTTTATTTGAATGTGTTTGACTTTCATTTGATTCAATTAGCTTTGTATAATGCATTTCAATTTCATTTGATTTAAATAGCTTTGTTTGAATGCGTTTGCCTTCATTTTATTCAATTAGCTTTGTAGAATGCGTTTCACTTTCATTTGATTTAAATAACTTTGTTTGAATGTGTTTGACTTTCATTTGATTTAAAAAGCTTTATTTAAATTTATTTGACTTTTATTTGATTTAAATAGCTTTTTCTAAATGTGTTTGACTTTCATTTCATTCAATTAGCATTGTTGAATGCATTTTTCTTTCATTTGAATTAAAAGCTGTATTTGAATGTGTTTGACTTTCATTTTAATAACATTGTAGAATGTATTTCACTTTCATTTGATTCAATTAGCTTTGTATAATGCATTTCAATTTCATTTGATTTAAATAGCTTTGTTTGAATGCGTTTGCCTTCATTTTATTCAATTAGCTTTGTAGAATGCGTTTCACTTTCATTTGATTTAATTAACTTTGTTTGAATGTGTTTGACTTTCATTCGATTTAAAAAGCTTTATTTAAATGTATTTGACTTTTATTTGATTTAAATAGCTTTTTCTAAATGTGTTTGACTTTCATTTCATTCAATTAGCATTGTTGAATGCATTTTTCTTTCATTTGAATTAAAAGCTGTATTTAAATGTGTTTGACTTTCATTTTAATAGCATTGTAGAATGTATTTCACTTTCATTTGATTCAAATAGCTTTGTTTTAATGTGTTTGACTGTTACTTGATTCAAAAAGCTTTGTTTGAATATGTTTGACTTTCATTTGATTCAATTAGCTATGAAGATTGCATTTGACTTTCATTTGATTCAAATAGTTTTGTTTAAATATGTTTGACCTTCGTTTGATTAATAAAGCTTTGTTTGAATGTGTTTGGCTTTCATTTGATTTATTTAGCTTTGTAGAATTCATTTTACATTCAAATGATTAAAATAGCATTGTTTTAATGTGTTTGACTTTCACTTAATTCAAAAAGCTTTTTATGAATGTTTTTGACTTGCATTTAATTCAATTTGCTGTGTAGAATGCATTTCACTTTCTTTTGATTTAATTAGCTTTTTTTTAATGTGTTTGACTTCATTTGGTTCAATTAGCTTTGAAGAATTCATTTCACTTTCATTTGATTAAAATAGCTTTGTTTTAATGTGTTTGACTTTAACTTAATTCAAAAAGATTTTTATGAATGTGTTTGACTTTCATTTAATTCAATTTGCTGTGTAGAATGCATTTCACTTTCATATTATTTTAATAGCTTTGTTTGAATGTGTTTGCCTTCATTTTATTCAATTAGCTTTGTAAATTGCATTTTACTTTCATTTGATTTTAATAGCATTTTTTTAATGTGTTTGACTTTAATTTGATTCAATTTGCTTTGTAGAATGCATTTCACTTTCAATTGATTTAAATACCTTTGTTTGAATGTGTTTGACTACTTCATTTGATTCAATAAGCTTTGTAGAAGCATTTCACATTCATTTGATTTAAATAGCTTTCTTTGAACGTGTTTGCCTTAATTTTATTCAATTAGCTTTGTAAATTGCATTTCACTTTTATTTGAATTTAATCGCTTTGTTTGAATGTGTTTGACTTTCATTTGATTTAAAAAGCTTTGTTTAAATGTGTTTGACTTTTATTTGATTTAAAAAGCTTTTTTAAATGTGTTTCACTTGCATTTGATTTAGTAAGTTTTGTTGAATGCATTTGACTTTCATTTGATTCAAAAAGTTTTGTTTGAATGTGTTTGACTTTCATATGATTTAATTAGCATTGTAGAATGTATTTCACTTTCATTTGATTCAAATATCTTTGTTTTAATGAGTTTCACTTTCTCTTGATTTATAAAGCTTTGTTTGAATGTGTTTGACTTTAATTTTAATCAATTAGCTATGAAGAATTCATTTGACTTTCATTTGATTAATAATGCTTTGTTTAAATGTGTTTGACTTTCATTTGGTTCAATTAGCTTTGAAGAGTTCATTTGACTTTTATTTGATTCAAAATCTTTGTTTGAATGTGTTTGACTTTCATTTGATTGAATTTGCTTTGAAAAATGCATTTGACTTTCATTTTATACAATAAGCATTATTGAATGCATTTGACTTTCATTCGATTTAATAAGCTTTGTTGAATGCATTTGACTTTCATTTTATTCAATTAGCTTTGTAGAATACATTTCACTTTCATTTGATTTAAAATAGCTTTGTTTGAATTGCATTTTACTTTCATTTGATTTTAATTGCTTTGTTTGAATGTGTTTGACTTTCATTTGATTTAAAAAGCTTTTTTGAATGTGTTTGACTTTCATTTGGTTCAATTAGCATTATTGAATGCATTTGCCTTTTATTTTAATCAAAAGCTTTATTTGAACGTGTTTGACTTTCATTTGATTCAATTAGCTTTGTAGAATGCATTTCACTTTCATTTGATTGAAATAGCTTTGTTTGAATGTGTTTAACTTTCATTTGATTCAAAAAGCTTTGATTGAATGTGTTTGACTTTCATTTGATTCAAATAGTTTTGTTTGAATGTGTTTGACTTTTATTAGATTCATAATACTTTTTATGAATGTGTTTGACTTTCTTTTGATTCAATTAGCTTTGAATAATTCATTTGACTTCTATTTGACTCAAAAGCTTTGTTTGAATGTGTTTGACTTATATTTGATTGAATTAGCTATGAAAAATGCACTTAACTTTCATTTGATTCAAAAAGCTTTGTTTGAATGTGTTTGACTTTCATTTGATTCAATTAGCTTTGTAGATTGCATTTCAATATCATTTGATTCAAAAAGCTTTATTTGAATGTGTTTGACTTTCATTTGATTCAATTAGCTTTGTATAATGCATTTCAATTTCATTTGATTTAAATAGCTTTGTTTGAATGCGTTTGGCTTCATTTTATTCAATTAGCTTTGTAGAATGCGTTTCACTTTCATTTGATTTAATTAACTTTGTTTGAATGTGTTTGACTTTCATTTGATTTAAAAAGCTTTATTTAAATGTATTTGACTTTTATTTGATTTAAATAGCTTTTTCTAAATGTGTTTGACTTTCATTTCATTCAATTAGCATTGTTGAATGCATTTTTCTTTCATTTGAATTAAAAGCTGTATTTGAATGTGTTTGACTATCATTTTAATAGCATTGTAGAATGTATTTCACTTTCATTTGATTTAAATAGCTTTGTTTTAATGTGTTTGACTGTTACTTGATTCAAAAAGCTTTGTTTGAATATGTTCGACTTTCGTTTGATTCAATTAGCTATGAAGATTGCATTTGACTTTCATTTGATTCAAATAGTTTTGTTTAAATATGTTTGACTTTCGTTTGATTCATACAGCTTTGTTTGAATGTGTTTGGCTTTCATTTGATTCATTTAGCTTTGTAGAATTCATTTTACATTCAAATGATTAAAATAGCATTGTTTTAATGTGTTTGGCTTTCACTTAATTCAAAAAGCTTTTTATGAATGTTTTTTACTTGCATTTAATTCAATTTGCTGTGTAGAATGCATTTCACTTTCATTTGATTTAATTAGCTTTTTTTAATGTGTTTGACTTCATTTGGTTCAATTAGCTTTGAAGAATTCATTTCACTTTCATTTGATTAAAATAGCTTTGTTTTAATGTGTTTGACTTTCACTTAATTCAAAAAGATTTTTATGAATGTGTTTGACTTTCATTTAATTCAATTTGCTGTGTAGAATGCATTTCACTTTCATATTATTTTAATAGCTTTGTTTGAATGTGTTTGCCTTCATTTTATTCAATTAGCTTTGTAAATTGCATTTCACTTTCATTTGATTTTAATAGCTTTTTTTTAATGTGTTTGACTTTAATTTGATTCAATTTGCTTTGTAGAATGCATTTCACTTTCAATTGATTTAAATACCTTTGTTTGAATGTGTTTGACTACTTCATTTGATTCAATAAGCTTTGTAGAATGCATTTCACTTTCATTTGATTTAAATAGCTTTCTTTGAACGTGTTTGCCTTAATTTTATTCAATTAGCTTTATAAATTGCATTTCACTTTTATTTGAATTTAATCGCTTTGTTTGAATGTGTTTGACTTTCATTTGATTTAAAAAGCTTTGTTTAAATGTGTTTGACTTTTATTTGATTTAAAAAGCTTTTTTAAATGTGTTTCACTTGCATTTGATTTAGTAAGTTTTGTTGAATGCATTTGACTTTCATTTGATTCAAAAAGTTTTGTTTGAATGTGTTTGACTTTCATATGATTTAATTAGCATTGTAA
This sequence comes from Chenopodium quinoa, assembly GCF_001683475.1. NCBI lineage: Eukaryota > Viridiplantae > Streptophyta > Magnoliopsida > Caryophyllales > Amaranthaceae > Chenopodium > Chenopodium quinoa. The sequence continues at coordinate 64,952 of NW_018743970.1, forward strand.
AATGTATTTCACTTTCATTTGATTCAAATATCTTTGTTTTAATGAGTTTCACTTTCTCTTGATTTATAAAGCTTTGTTTGAATGTGTTTGACTTTAATTTTAATCAATTAGCTATGAAGAATTCATTTGACTTTCATTTGATTAATAATGCTTTGTTTGAATGTGTTTGACTTTCATTTGGTTCAATTAGCTTTGAAGAGTTCATTTGACTATTATTTGATTCAAAATCTTTGTTTGAATGTGTTTGACTTTCATTTGATTGAATTTGCTTTGAAAAATGCATTTGACTTTCATTTTATACAATAAGCATTATTGAATGCATTTGACTTTCATTCGATTTAATAAGCTTTGTTGAATGCATTTGACTTTCATTTGATTCAATTAGCTTTGTAGAATACATTTCACTTTCATTCGATTTAAAATAGCTTTGTTTGAATTGCATTTTACTTTCATTTGATATTAATTGCTTTGTTTGAATGTGTTTGACTTTCATTTGATTTAAAAAGCTTTTTTGAATGTGTTTGACTTTCATTTGGTTCAATTAGCATTATTGAATGCATTTGCCTTTTATTTGAATCAAAAGCTTTATTTGAACGTGTTTGACTTTCATTTCATTCAATTAGCTTTGTAGAATGCATTTCACTTTCATTTGATTGAAATAGCTTTGTTTGAATGTGTTTAACTTTCATTTGATTCAAAAAGCTTTGATTGAATGTGTTTGACTTTCATTTGATTCAAATACTTTTGTTTGAATGTGTTTGACTTTTATTAGATTCATAATGCTTTTTATGAATGTGTTTGACTTTCTTTTGATTTAATTAGCTTTGAATAATTCATTTGACTTCTATTTGACTCAAAAGCTTTGTTTGAATGTGTTTGACTTATATTTGATTGAATTAGCTATGAAAAATGCACTTGACTTTCATTTGATTCAAAAAGCTTTGTTTGAATGTGTTTGACTTTCATTTGATTCAATTAGCTTTGTAGATTGCATTTCAATTTCATTTGATTAAAAAAGCTTTATTTGAATGTGTTTGACTTTCAATTGATTCAATTAGCTTTGTATAATGCATTTCAATTTCATTTGATTTAAATAGCTTTGTTTGAATGCGTTTGCCTTCATTTTATTCAATTAGCTTTGTAGAATGTGTTTCACTTTCATTTGATTTAATTAACTTTGTTTGAATGTGTTTGACTTTCATTTGATTTAAAAAGCTTTATTTAAATGTATTTGACTTTTATTTGATTTAAATAGCTTTTTCTAAATGTGTTTGACTTTCATTTCATTCAATTAGCATTGTTGAATGCATTTTTCTTTCATTTGAATTAAAAGCTGTATTTGAATGTGTTTGACTTTCATTTTAGAAGCATTGTAGAATGTATTTCACTTTCATTTGATTTAAATAGCTTTGTTTTAATGTGTTTGACTGTTACTTGATTCAAAAAGCTTTGTTTGAATATGTTTGACTTTCGTTTGATTCAATTAGCTATGAAGATTGCATTTGACTTTCATTTGATTCAAATAGTTTTGTTTAAATATGTTTGACTTTCGTTTGATTCATAAAGCTTTGTTTGAATGTGTTTGGCTTTCATTTGATTCATTTAGCTTTGTAGAATTCATTTTACATTCAAATGATTAAAATAGCATTGTTTTAATGTGTTTGACTTTCACTTAATTCAAAAAGCTTTTTATGAATGTGTTTGACTTGCATTTAATTCAATTTGCTGTGTAGAATGCATTTCACTTCCATTTGATTTAATTAGCTTTTTTTTAATGTGTTTGACTTCATTTGGTTCAATTAGCTTTGAAAAATTCATTTCACTTTCATTTGATAAAAATAGCTTTGTTTTAATGTGTTTGACTTTCACTTAATTCAAAAATATTTTTATGAATGTGTTTGACTTTCATTTAATTCAATTTGCTGTGTAGAATGCATTTCACTTTCATATTATTTTAATAGCTTTGTTTGAATGTGTTTGCCTTCATTTTATTCAATTACCTTTGTAAATTGCATTTAACTTTCATTTGATTTTAATAGCTTTTTTTTAATGTGTTTGACTTTAATTTGATTCAATTTGCTGTGTAGAATGCATTTCACTTTCAATTGATTTAAATACCTTTGTTTGAATGTGTTTGACTACTTCATTTGATTCAATAAGCTTTGTAGAATGCATTTCACTTTCATTTGATTTAAATAGCTTTCTTTGAACGTGTTTGCCTTAATTTTATTCAATTAGCTTTGTAAAGTGCATTTCACTTTTATTTGAATTTAATCGCTTTGTTTGAATGTGTTTGACTTTCATTTGATTTAAAAAGCTTTGTTTAAATGTGTTTGACTTTTATTTGATTTAAAAAGCTTTTTTAAATGTGTTTCACTTGCATTTGATTTAGTAAGTTTTGTTGAATGCATTTGACTTTCATTTGATTCAAAAAGTTTTGTTTGAATGTGTTTGACTTTCATATGATTTAATTAGCATTGTAGAATGTATTTCACTTTTATTTGATTCAAATAGCTTTGTTTTAATGAGTTTCACTTTCTCTTGATTTATAAAGCTTTTTTAAATGTGTTTGACTTTAATTTTAATCAATTGGCTATGAAGAATTCATTTGACTTTCATTGGATTAATAATGCTTTGTTTGAAATGTGTTTGACTTTCATTTGGTTCAATTAGCTTTGAAAAGTTCATTTGACTATTATTTGATTCAAAATCTTTGTTTGAATGTGTTTGACTTTCATTTGATTGAATTTGCTTTGAAAAATGCATTTGACTTTCACTTGATACAATAAGCATTATTGAATGCATTTGACTTTCATTCGATTTAATAAGCTTTGTTGAATGCATTTGACTTTCATTTGATTCAATTAGCTTTGTAGAATACATTTCACTTTCATTTGATTTAAAATAGCTTTGTTTGAATTGCATTTTACTTTCATTTGATTTTAATTGCTTTGTTTGAATGTGTTTGACTTTCATTTGATTTAAAAAGCTTTTTTGAATGTGTTTGACTTTCATTTGGTTCAATTAGCATTATTAAATGCATTTGCCTTTTATTTGAATCAAAAGCTTTATTTGAACGTGTTTAACTTTCATTTGATTCAATTAGCTTTGTAGAATGCATTTCACTTTCATTTGATTGAAATAGCTTTGTTTGAATGTGTTTAACTTTCATTTGATTCAAAAAGCTTTGATTGAATGTGTTTGACTTTCATTTGATTCAAATAGTTTTGTTTGAATGTGTTTGACTTTTATTTGATTCATAATGCTTTTTATGAATGTGTTTGACTTTCTTTTGATTCAATTAGCTTTGAATAATTCATTTGACTTCTATTTGACTCAAAAGCTTTGTTTGAATGTGTTTGACTTATATTTGATTGAATTAGCTATGAAAAATGCACTTGACTTTCATTTGATTCAAAAAGCTTTGTTTTGAATGTGTTTGACTTTCATTTGATTCAATTAGCTTTGTAGAATGCATTTCAATTTCATTTGATTCAAAAAGCTTTATTTGAATGTGTTTGACTTTCATTTGATTCAATTAGCTTTTTATAATGCATTTCAATTTCATTTGATTTAAATAGCTTTGTTTGAATGCGTTTGCCTTCATTTTATTCAATTAGCTTTGTAGAATGCGTTTCACTTTCATTTGATTTAAATAACTTTGTTTGAATGTGTTTGACTTTCATTTGATTTAAAAAGCTTTATTTAAATGTATTTGACTTTTATTTGATTTAAATAGCTTTTTCTAAATGTGTTTGACTTTCATTTCATTCAATTAGCATTGTTGAATGCATTTTTCTTTCATTTGAATTAAAAGTTGTATTTGAATGTGTTTTGACTTTCATTTTAATAGCATTGTAGAATGTATTTCACTTTCATTTGATTCAATTAGCTTTGTATAATGCATTTCAATTTCATTTGATTTAAATAGCTTTGTTTGAATGCGTTTGCCTTCATTTTATTTAATTAGCTTTGTAGAATGCGTTTCACTTTCATTAGATTTAATTAACTTTGTTTGAATGTGTTTGACTTTCATTCGATTTAAAAAGCTTTATTTAAATGTATTTGACTTTTATTTGATTTAAATAGCTTTTTCTAAATGTGTTTGACTTTCATTTCATTCAATTAGCATTGTTGAATGCATTTTTCTTTCATTTGAATTAAAAGCTGTATTTGAATGTGTTTGACTTTCATTTTAATAGCATTGTAGAATGTATGTCACTTTCATTTGATTCAAATAGCTTTGTTTTTAATGTGTTTGACTGTTACTTGATTCAAAAAGCTTTGTTTGAATATGTTTGACTTTCATTTGATTCAATTAGCTATGAAGATTGCATTTGACTTTCATTTGATTCAAATAGTTTTGTTTAAATATGTTTGACTTTCGTTTGATTCATAAAGCTTTGTTTGAATGTGTTTGGCTTTCATTTGATTCATTTAGCTTTGTAGAATTCATTTTACAATCAAATGATTAAAATAGCATTGTTTTAATGTGTTTGACTTTCACTTAATTCAAAAAGCTTTTTATGAATGTTTTTGACTTGCGTTTAATTCAATTTGCTGTGTAGAATGCATTTCACTTTCATTTGATTTAATTTGCTTTTTTTTAATGTGTTTGACTTCATTTGGTTCAATTAGCTTTGAAGAATTCATTTCACTTTCATTTGATTAAAATAGCTTTGTTTTAATGTGTTTGACTTTCACTTAATTCAAAAAGATATTTATGAATGTGTTTGACTTTCATTTAATTCAATTTGCTGTGTAGAATGCATTTCACTTTCATATTATTTTAATAGCTTTGTTTGAATGTGTTTGCCTTCATTTTATTCAATTAGCTTTGTAAATTGCATTTTCACTTTCATTTGATTTTAATAGCTTTTTTTTTAATGTGTTTGACTTTAATTTGATTCAATTTGCTTTGTAGAATGCATTTCACTTTCAATTTATTTAAATACCTTTGTTTGAATGTGTTTGACTACTTCATTTATTCAATAAGCTTTGTAGAATGCATTTCACTTTCATTTGATTTAAATAGCTTTCTTTGAACGTGTTTTCCTTAATTTTATTTAATTAGCTTTGTAAATTGCATTTCACTTTTATTTGAATTTAATCGCTTTGTTTGAATGTGTTTGACTTTCATTTGAATTTAAAAAGCTTTGTTTAAATGTGTTTGACTTTTTATATGAATTTAAAAAGCTTTTTTTTAAATGTGTTTCACTTGCATTTGATTTAGTAAGTTTTGTTGAATGCATTTGACTTTCATTTTGATTCAAAAAGTTTTGTTTGAATGTGTTTGACTTTCATATGATTTAATTAGCATTGTAGAATGTATTTCACTTTCATTTGATTCAAAAAATAGCTTTTGTTTTAATGAGTTTCACTTTCTCTTGATTTATAAAGCTTTGTTTTAATGTGTTTGACTTTAATTTTAATCAATTAGCTATGAAGAATTCATTTGACTTTCATTTGATTAATAATGCTTTGTTTGAATGTGTTTGACTTTCATTTGGTTCAATTAGCTTTGAAGAGTTCATTTGACTTTTATTTGATTCAAAATCTTTGTTTGAATGTGTTTGACTTTCATTTGATTGAATTTGCTTTGAAAAATGCATTTGACTTTCATTTTATACAATAAGCATTATTGAATGCATTTGACTTTCATTCGATTTAATAAGCTTTGTTGAATGCATTTGACTTTCATTTGATTCAATTAGCTTTGTAGAATAGATTTCACTTTCATTTGATTTAAAATAGCTTTGTTGAATTGCATTTTACTTTCATTTGATTTTAATTGCTTTGTTTGAAATGTGTTTGACTTTCATTTGATTTAAAAAGCTTTTTTGAATGTGTTTGACTTTCATTTGGTTCAATTAGCATTATTGAATGCATTTGCCTTTTATTTAATCAAAAGCTTTATTTGAACGTGTTTGACTTTCATTTGATTTAATTAGCTTTGTAGAATGCATTTCACTTTCATTTGATTGAAATAGCTTTGTTTGAATGTGTTTAACTTTCATTTGATTCAAAAAAGCTTTGATTGAATGTGTTTTGACTTTCATTTGATTCAAATAGTTTTGTTTGAATGTGTTTGACTTTTATTTTGATTCATAATGCTTTTTATGAATGTGTTTGACTTTCTTTTGATTTCAATTAGCTTTGAATAATTCATTTGACTTCTATTTGACTCAAAAGCTTTGTTTGAATGTGTTTGACTTATATTTGATTGAATTAGCTATGAAAAATGCACTTGACTTTCATTTGATTCAAAAAGCTTTGTTTGAATGTGTTTGACTTTCATTTGATTCAATTAGCTTTGTAGAATGCATTCAATTTCATTTGATTCAAAAAGCTTTATTTGAATGTGTTTGACTTTCATTTGATTCAATTAGCTTTTTATAATGCATTTCAATTTCATTTGATTTAAATAGCTTTGTTTGAATGCGTTTGCCTTCATTTTATTCAATTTAGCTTTGTAGAATGCGTTTCACTTTCATTTGATTTAAATAACTTTGTTTGAATGTGTTTGACTTTCATTTGATTTAAAAAGCTTTATTTAAATGTATTTGACTTTTATTTGATTTAAATAGCTTTTTCTAAATGTGTTTGACTTTCATTTCATTCAATTAGCATTGTTGAATGCATTTTTCCTTTCATTTGAATTAAAAGTTGTATTTGAATGTGTTTGACTTTCATTTTAATAGCATTGTAGAATGTATTTCACTTTCATTTGATTCAAATTAGCTTTGTATAATGCATTTCAATTTCATTTGATTTAAATTGCTTTGTTTGAATGCGTTTGCCTTCATTTTATTTAATTAGCTTTGTAGAATGCGTTTCACTTTCATTAGATTTAATTAACTTTGTTTGAATGTGTTTGACTTTCATTCGATTTAAAAAGCTTTATTTAAATGTATTTGAACTTTTATTTGATTTAAATAGCTTTTTCTAAATGTGTTTGACTTTCATTTCATTCAATTAGCATTGTTGAATGCATTTTTCTTTCATTTGAATTAAAAGCTGTATTTGAATTGTTTGACTTTCATTTTAATAGCATTGTAGAATGTATTCACTTTCATTTGATTCAAATAGCTTTGTTTTAATGTGTTTGACTGTTACTTGATTCAAAAGCTTTGTTTGAATATGTTTGACTTTCATTTGATTCAATTAGCTATGAAGATTGCATTTGACTTTCATTTGATTCAAATAGTTTTGTTTAAATATGTTTGACTTTCGTTTGATTCATAAAGCTTTGTTTGAATGTGTTTGGCTTTCATTTGATTCATTTAGCTTTGTAGAATTCATTTTACATTCAAATGATTAAAATAGCATTGTTTTAATGTGTTTGACTTTCACTTAATTCAAAAAGCTTTTTATGAATGTTTTTGACTTGCATTTAATTCAATTTGCTGTGTAGAATGCATTTCACTTTCATTTGATTTAATTAGCTTTTTTTTAATGTGTTTGACTTCATTTGGTTCAATTAGCTTTGAAGAATTCATTTCACTTTCATTTGATTAAAATAGCTTTGTTTTAATGTGTTTGACTTTCACTTAATTCAAAAAGATTTTATGAATGTGTTTGACTTTCATTTAATTAAATTTGCTGTGTAGAATGCATTTCACTTTCATATTATTTTAATAGCTTTGTTTGAATGTGTTTGCCTTCATTTTATTCAATTAGCTTTGTAAATTGCATTTCACTTTCATTTGATTTTAATAGCTTTTTTTTAATGTGTTTGACTTTAATTTGATTCAATTTGCTTTGTAGAATGCATTTCACTTTCAATTGATTTAAATACCTTTGTTTGAATGTGTTGACTACTTCATTTGATTCAATAAGCTTTGTAGAATGCATTTCACTTTCATTTGATTTAAATAGCTTTCTTTGAACGTGTTTGCCTTAATTTATTCAATTAGCTTTGTAAATTGCATTTCACTTTTATTTGAATTTAATCGCTTTGTTTGAATGTGTTTGACTTTCATTTGATTTAAAAAGCTTTGTTTAAATGTGTTTGACTTTTATTTGATTTAAAAAGCTTTTTTAAATGTGTTTCACTTGCATTTGATTTAGTAAGTTTTTTTGAATGCATTTGACTTTCATTTGATTCAAAAAGTTTTGTTTGAATGTGTTTGACTTTCATATGATTTAATTAGCATTGTAGAATGTATTTCACTTTCATTTGATTCAAATAGCTTTGTTTTAATGAGTTTCACTTTCTCTTGATTTATAAAGCTTTGTTTGAATGTGTTTGACTTTAATTTTAATCAATTAGCTATGAAGAATTCATTTGACTTTCATTTGATTAATAATGCTTTGTTTGAATGTGTTTGACTTTCATTTGGTTCAATTAGCTTTGAAGAGTTCATTTGACTTTTATTTGATTCAAAATCTTTGTTTGAATGTGTTTGACTTTCATTTGATTGAATTTGCTTTGAAAAATGCATTTGACTTTCATTTTATACAATAAGCATTATTGAATGCATTTGACTTTCATTCGATTTAATAAGCTTTGTTGAATGCATTTGACTTTCATTTGATTCAATTAGCTTTGTAGAATACATTTCACTTTCATTTGATTTAAAATAGCTTTGTTTGAATTGCATTTTACTTTCATTTGATTTTAATTGCTTTGTTTGAATGTGTTTGACTTTCATTTTTTAAAAAGCTTTTTTGAATGTGTTTGACTTTCATTTGGTTCAATTAGCATTATTGAATGCATTTGCCTTTTATTTAATCAAAAGCTTTATTTGAACGTGTTTGACTTTCATTTGATTCAATTAGCTTTGTAGAATGCATTTCACTTTCATTTGATTGAAATAGCTTTGTTTGAATGTGTTTAACTTTCATTTGATTCAAAAAGCTTTGATTGAATGTGTTTGACTTTCATTTGATTCAAATAGTTTGTTTGAATGTGTTTGACTTTTATTTGATTCATAATGCTTTTTATGAATTGACTTTCTTTTGATTCAATTAGCTTTGAATAATTCATTTGACTTCTATTTGACTCAAAAGCTTTGTTTGAATGTGTTTGACTTATATTTGATTGAATTAGCTATGAAAATGCACTTGACTTTCATTTGATTCAAAAAGCTTTGTTTGAATGTGTTTGACTTTCATTTGATTCAATTAGCTTTGTAGAATGCATTTCAATTTCATTTTATTCAAAAAGCTTTATTTTAATGTGTTTGATTTTCATTTGATTCAATTAGCTTTGTATAATGCATTTCAATTTCATTTGATTTAAATAGCTTTGTTTGAATGCGTTTGCCTTCATTTTATTCAATTAGCTTTGTAGAATGCGTTTCACTTTCATTTGATTTAAATAACTTTGTTTGAATGTGTTTGACTTTCATTTGATTTAAAAAGCTTTTTTTAAATGTATTTGACTTTTATTTGATTTAAATAGCTTTTTCTAAATGTGTTTGACTTTCATTTCATTCAATTAGCATTGTTGAATGCATTTTTCTTTCATTTGAATTAAAAGCTGTATTTGAATGTGTTTGACTTTCATTTTAATAGCATTGTAGAATGTATTTCACTTTCATTTGATTCAAATAGCTTTGTTTTAATGTGTTTGACTGTTACTTGATTCAAAAAGCTTTGTTTGAATATGTTTGACTTTCATTTGATTCAATTAGCTATGAAGATTGCATTTGACTTTCATTTGATTCAAATAGTTTTGTTTAAATATGTTTGTTTCGTTTGATTCATAAAGCTTTGTTTGAATGTGTTTGGCTTTCATTTGATTCATTTAGCTTTGTAGAATTCATTTTACATTCAAATGATTAAAATAGCATTGTTTTAATGTGTTTGACTTTCACTTAATTCAAAAAGCTTTTTATGAATGTGTTTGACTTGCATTTAATTCAATTTGCTGTGTAGAATGCATTTCACTTTCATTTGATTTAATTAGCTTTTTTTAATGTGTTTGACTTCATTTGGTTCAATTAGCTTTGAAGAATTCATTTCACTTTCATTTGATTAAAATAGCTTTGTTTTAATGTGTTTGACTTTCACTTAATTCAAAAAGATTTTTATGAATGTGTTTGACTTTCATTTAATTCAATTTGCTGTGTAGAATGCATTTCACTTTCATATTATTTTAATAGCTTTGTTTGAATGTGTTTGCCTTCATTTTATTCAATTAGCTTTGTAAATTGCATTTCACTTTCATTTGATTTTAATAGCTTTTTTTTAATGTGTTTGACTTTAATTTGATTCAATTTGCTTTGTAGAATGCATTTCACTTTCAATTGATTTAAATACCTTTGTTTGAATGTGTTTGACTACTTCATTTGATTCAATAAGCTTTGTAGAATGCATTTCACTTTCATTTGATTTAAATAGCTTTCTTTGAACGTGTTTGCCTTAATTTTATTCAATTAGCTTTGTAAATTGCATTTCACTTTTATTTGAATTTAATCGCTTTGTTTGAATGTGTTTGACTTTCATTTGATTTAAAAAAGCTTTGTTTAAATGTGTTTGACTTTTATTTGATTTAAAAAGCTTTTTTAAATGTGTTTCACTTGCATTTGATTTAGTAAGTTTTTTTGAATGCATTTGACTTTCATTTGATTCAAAAAGTTTTGTTTGAATGTGTTTGACTTTCATATGATTTAATTAGCATTGTAGAATGTATTTCACTTTCATTTGATTCAAATAGCTTTGTTTTAATGAGTTTCACTTTCTCTTGATTTATAAAGCTTTGTTTGAATGTGTTTGACTTTAATTTTAATCAATTAGCTATGAAGAATTCATTTGACTTTCATTTGATTAATAATGCTTTGTTTGAATGTGTTTGACTTTCATTTGGTTCAATTAGCTTTGAAAGAGTTCATTTGACTTTTTTTTGATTCAAAATCTTTGTTTGAATGTGTTTGACTTTCATTTGATTGAATTTGCTTTGAAAAATGCATTTGACTTTCTTTTGATACAATAAGCATTATTGAATGCATTTGACTTTCATTCGATTTAATAAGCTTTGTTGAATGCATTTGACTTTCATTTGATTCAATTAGCTTTGTAGAATACATTTCACTTTCATTTGATTTAAAATAGCTTTGTTTGAATTGCATTTTACTTTCATTTGATTTTAATTGCTTTGTTTGAATGTGTTTGACTTTCATTTGATTTAAAAAGCTTTTTTGAATGTGTTTGACTTTCATTTGGTTCAATTAGCATTATTGAATGCATTTGCCTTTTATTTGAATCAAAAGCTTTATTTGAACGTGTTTGACTTTCATTTGATTCAATTAGCTTTGTAGAATGCATTTCACTTTCATTTGATTGAAATAGCTTTGTTTGAATGTGTTTAACTTTCATTTGATTCAAAAAGCTTTGATTGAATGTGTTTCACTTTCATTTGATTCAAATAGTTTTGTTTGAATGTGTTTGACTTTTATTTGATTCATAATGCTTTTTATGAATGTGTTTGACTTTCTTTTGATTCAATTAGCTTTGAATAATTCATTTGACTTCTATTTGACTCAAAAGCTTTGTTTGAATGTGTTTGACTTATATTTGATTGAATTAGCTATGAAAAATGCACTTGACTTTCATTTGATTCAAAAAGCTTTGTTTGAATGTGTTTGACTTTCATTTGATTCAATTAGCTTTGTAGAATGCATTTCAATTTCATTTGCTTTATTTTAATGTGTTTGACTTTCATTTGATTCAATTAGCTTTGTATAATGCATTTCAATTTCATTTGATTTAAATAGCTTTGTTTGAATGTGTTTGCCTTCATTTTATTCAATTAGCTTTGTAGAATGCGTTTCACTTTCATTTGATTTAAATAACTTTGTTTGAATGTGTTTGACTTTCATTTGATTTAAAAAGCTTTATTTAAATGTATTTGACTTTTATTTGATTTAAATAGCTTTTTCTAAATGTGTTTGACTTTCATTTCATTCAATTAGCATTGTTGAATGCATTTTTCTTTCATTTGAATTAAAAGCTGTATTTGAATGTGTTTGACTTTCATTTTAATAGCATTGTAGAATGTATTTCACTTTCATTTGATTCAAATAGCTTTGTTTTAATGTGTTTGACTGTTACTTGATTCAAAAAGCTTTGTTTGAATATGTTTGACTTTCATTTGATTCAATTAGCTATGAAGATTGCATTTGACTTTCATTTGATTCAAATAGTTTTGTTTAAATATGTTTGACTTTCGTTTGATTCATAAAGCTTTGTTTGAATGTGTTTGGCTTTCATTTGATTCATTTAGCTTTGTAGAATTCATTTTACATTCAAATGATTAAAATAGCATTGTTTTAATGTGTTTGACTTTCACTTAATTCAAAAAGCTTTTTATGAATGTGTTTGACTTGCATTTAATTCAATTTGCTGTGTAGAATGCATTTCACTTCATTTGATTTAATTAGCTTTTTTTTAATGTGTTTGACTTCATTTGGTTCAATTAGCTTTGAAGAATTCATTTCACTTTCATTTGATTAAAATAGCTTTGTTTTAATGTGTTTGACTTTCACTTAATTCAAAAAGATTTTTATGAATGTGTTTGACTTTCATTTAATTCAATTTGCTGTGTAGAATGCATTTCACTTTCATATTATTTTAATAGCTTTGTTTGAATGTGTTTGCCTTCATTTTATTCAATTAGCTTTGTAAATTGCATTTCACTTTCATTTGATTTTAATAGCTTTTTTTTAATGTGTTTGACTTTAATTTGATTCAATTTGCTTTGTAGAATGCATTTCACTTTCAATTGATTTAAATACCTTTGTTTGAATGTGTTTGACTACTTCATTTGATTCAATAAGCTTTGTAGAATGCATTTCACTTTCATTTGATTTAAATAGCTTTCTTTGAACGTGTTTGCCTTAATTTTATTCAATTAGCTTTGTAAATTGCATTTCACTTTTATTTGAATTTAATCGCTTTGTTTGAATGTGTTTGACTTTCATTTGATTTAAAAAGCTTTGTTTAAATGTGTTTGACTTTTATTTGATTTAAAAAGCTTTTTTAAATGTGTTTCACTTGCATTTGATTTAGTAAGTTTTTTTGAATGCATTTGACTTTCATTTGATTCAAAAAGTTTTGTTTGAATGTGTTTGACTTTCATATGATTTAATTAGCATTGTAGAATGTATTTCACTTTCATTTGATTCAAATAGCTTTGTTTTAATGAGTTTCACTTTCTCTTGATTTATAAAGCTTTGTTTGAATGTGTTTGACTTTAATTTTAATCAATTAGCTATGAAGAATTCATTTGACTTTCATTTGATTAATAATGCTTTGTTTGAATGTGTTTGACTTTCATTTGGTTCAATTAGCTTTGAAGAGTTCATTTGACTTTTATTTGATTCAAAATCTTTGTTTGAATGTGTTTGACTTTCATTTGATTGAATTTGCTTTGAAAAATGCATTTGACTTTCATTTGATACAATAAGCATTATTGAATGCATTTGACTTTCATTCGATTTAATAAGCTTTGTTGAATGCATTTGTTTTTCATTTGATTCAATTAGCTTTGTAGAATGCATTTCATTTCATTTGATTCAAAAAGCTTTGTTTGAATGTGTTTGACTTTCATTTGATTCAATTAGCTTTGCATTTCAATTTCATTTGATTTAAATAGCTTTGTTTGAATGCGTTTGCCTTCATTTTATTCAATTAGCTTTGTAGAATGCGTTTCACTTTCATTTGATTTAAATAACTTTGTTTGAATGTGTTTGACTTTCATTTGATTTAAAAGCTTTATTTAAATGTATTTGACTTTTATTTTGATTTAAATAGCTTTGTTTTAATGTGTTTGACTGTTACTTGATTCAAAAAGCTTTGTTTGAATATGTTTGACTTTCATTTGATTCAATTAGCTATGAAGATTGCATTTGACTTTCATTTGATTCAAATAGTTTTGTTTAAATATGTTTGACTTTCGTTTGATTCATAAAGCTTTGTTTGAATGTGTTTGGCTTTCATTTGATTCATTTAGCTTTTTAAAATTCATTTTACATTCAAATGATTAAAATAGCATTGTTTTAATGTGTTTGACTTTCACTTAATTCAAAAAGCTTTTTATGAATGTGTTTGACTTGCATTTAATTCAATTTGCTGTGTAGAATGCATTTCACTTTCATTTGATTTAATTAGCTTTTTTTAATGTGTTTGACTTCATTTGGTTCAATTAGCTTTGAAGAATTCATTTCACTTTCATTTGATTAAAATAGCTTTGTTTTAATGTGTTTGACTTTCACTTAATTCAAAAAGATTTTTATGAATGTGTTTGACTTTCATTTAATTCAATTTGCTGTGTAGAATGCATTTCACTTTCATATTATTTTAATAGCTTTGTTTGAATGTGTTTGCCTTCATTTTATTCAATTAGCTTTGTAAATTGCATTTCACTTTCATTTGATTTTAATAGCTTTTTTTATTGTGTTTGACTTTAATTTGATTCAATTTGCTTTGTAGAATGCATTTCACTTTCAATTGATTTAAATACCTTTGTTTGAATGTGTTTGACTACTTCATTTGATTCAATAAGCTTTGTAGAATGCATTTCACTTTCATTTGATTTAAATAGCTTTCTTTGAACGTGTTTGCCTTAATTTTATTCAATTAGCTTTGTAAATTGCATTTCACTTTTATTTGAATTTAATCGCTTTGTTTGAATGTGTTTGACTTTCATTTGATTTAAAAAGCTTTGTTTAATGTGTTTGACTTTTATTTGATTTAAAAAGCTTTTTTAAATGTGTTTCACTTGCATTTGATT
>NW_018743971.1:0-37837 GCF_001683475.1 Chenopodium quinoa
CTATGAGTTGACTTTGGTGTTACTCAGTCACCGTCACTCCTGCTTGAGTAATAAAGGTACCAGGCGGCGGAGGCCGGCTGAACCTTTTGATTCGCCAATGTTTGTTGGCTATTAACTCAAGAGGTACCCCCTGAATTTATCCCAAGTAATACAGGGGGTCATCCGACTCAGATGTCAACTGCTACCACTGGTTTGGTTAGCGATAGAGTTATCCTTGTCTCAAAAACGGCTACGTGGTTGCCCTTGGGGACAGTCGTATAGGTGCCGTGTAATTAGTTTATAGAGCAATGTTCCACCCAAAAGGGAGCTGCTCTCTGCGACGAATTTCATCCGGAGGGATGCCGTCGGACGCCTGCTATGATGTTGGGACAGGTCGTATTAGTTTAAAAATTGGATCAGTTGGCTTGGCGCCTGGGCTGATCATCGGGCCTGTGACCTTGGTTAGTTCTTGGCGAACGTAGGTGCTAAGTAAGAAGAGGGCAGCCGCTTGTTTAGGCACATGGTCGGCCTGGCCCTAATCTTTTTTAGCTAAGTATAAGGGGGGTGGCTGTGTGCTTTGGAACCAGTCGGCCCTCTTCTATGGAGAGTAGCCGACTGTATGTCCAGACGGCATGCCCCTCTAGTGATAGAGTAAAATAATCAAAGCAGAGAGTAGCCGACTATAGAGGTACCGCTGCTATACTCAATGGAGAGTAGCCGACTGTAAAGGTACAGCGGCATGCCCCTCTGATGATATAGTGATATAATCAATGGAGAGTAGCCGACTGTAAAGGTACAGGCGGCATGCCCCTCTGAATTAGTATCAAGTATTGAAATAATTTCAAGTGTTAGAGTAGATAGATCACTTAGCTCCCTTCCATGGAGGATTGATGACTCTACTTTCTTCGAATGGGGACAGGTGGTCGTGCTAAACTTGTTAATGTGGTTTGCGACCTCGCTGATCGGCCTACACATTTGCCGCCGGTCTTTAGCCCCTTAGTGAAATTAATGAGGGTCGACTGCTTTCATAGCTACGAGACTTCGTCGTATAGGGGGCCGACTACTATTCATGCCGCCTCTCTTGCTTGATAGACTTAGGCAATATTTTTTGAGAGGATCTTATGTTTTTGTCTTATTCTCATGCATGAGAATGACAATTAGCCATACTGTTAGGCAACATTGTTTTTTTTTTTGTTTTTTTTTTATCATAATAATGATTGAGGTCGCCTAAACCAAGGCTACGAAACCATGATAATCATACCACCAGACATTCGGCATGCCGCTTGCTTTCATTTGGCAAGACATCCAATCTTCTCAGCTTCAAAATCACGATGCATGATCATGATGATGTTGGGCTTAGCATAATGATGCTAGTTGTACTCGTACCCATGATAATTTTCTTGATGATAATTTCTTTCGTGTAACAGCCGGCTGTTTAGAGCTGGCAGGCCGGGTGCTTAGTGGCTGGGTTGGGGATGGCTGTTCCGTAACGTTCAGGTTTAATAGTGAAGGACCGAATGTTTAGCAGCTGCATAGATTGTCGTTTGTTTGCATTTCATCGTTAGCATGGCCGGATGTGTTGCACCAACCGACTGCTCATGGGGTGTTCTTGTTTCTTTATATGAGCACCTGTTGTTCTCCCACTTGCCGCCTGCTCATACCACACTTGCATCGAAACCATTCGTGTTAGTAGCTGGCATCGTGTTCACCAAATTTGCATGTTTAGGCAAGCTTTCCACTACCAGTGCAAGTATGAAGAGCAGTAGTAGCATGCGCATATTCAACCATAGCAACAACATATATTGGCCGGCTGGTTAAAAATACCATCTTGATGCCGATTGCTTGTGCTATGTCAAGAAAGGTTTGGCAAAGGTGATGTTGGATGATACTTTGATTAGTTTGAGAACTAAGAGAGGTGCCTTAAGTATCCATTTTCGGCTTCAAGGGTGTAATGCTCACAACGTTTTGAGAGTCGATTGTATGCTAGCGTCTATGGCCCTCATTAAAGAGTTCCGGCTATTTTAGAGCTAGTAGGCCGACTGCTTTGTGGCTGAGTTGGAGCCGATTGCCGCCTACTAGCTTTGAAGAACGAAGCCTGGGTGTCGGTTTGTTCAAGAAGCATAAGGGCCATTACTCCACCTAGCATTTGCGAATCGTTTCAAAAGCTGAGTGTTTAGTGGGCGACGGTTATGATCATGTAAGTCTTGTTTGGTCTCCATGTTATACGACACATGCCTTGGTTTATATACCCTTGGTATTGTGCCTTGTCACTTGAAGAGCCGCCTCCTTGTTATGATCACATGGGACTTTGCCACCTAGTCGGTCTAAGTGACGTGTGGCTAGAAATGTGCTTCTCACGTAATGATATGAAGTAGTCAGCGCTTGATTCCATGTTTACCTACGTTGTATACATATACAAGGTGGTATTAGGCGGCCTAACTTTGCATACCTTTTATTTTTTATTTTTATTTTTTTGTAAAATCATAATAATGATTTAATAATTATACCAGCCTACAAGCTTGACCATCCGACTCCCAACATTTGTTCGTATGACGCATGCAGTACTTGGCCGCCTGGCCGGATGCTCGGAGGCTGGTCTTCTACCGGCTGTACCCATTGAGTGTCATGCTAGGCGCATGTAACTTTAATCGGGGTTGGTTAGACCTGGCCGACTGCTTATATTGCCGCCTGGTCTATCAATTTAGCATGGGCAAGAAGTATGTCGGATGTACCCTGTGAGGGTTAGCACACTTTTGTGAGGGTGAGTGTCGCCTGTCTGACTCTCATGGTTAGATTTTGAATACCTCATGGAGGTATGGTGGAGACTGTCTTGAAAATCAGACGTAGAGGCCGACTCTGATAGTCGGTCATTCTTCTTCTGCTCCAGCAAAATTCGAGCATCAGAGAATGTTCTCTTTAACTCGTCCGGTTGAACATAACGGATGGGCTTTCTCTTCCCTTGTGAAGGGAAGTGATACTTCGTTTAGTCGATCACTGGCGACTGCCTTACCCCAGGCTTTGGCTAGGGGGTCGCCACACGATCCTTAACAAGTCTAGTTCTCCCGGGGTGGGAGGACGTTCTGGCCGACTGTTCCTTTGCGGGAACAGGCGTTCTCTTTTTGATTAGCTCCTGGATTTCTCCCTTGAAACCTCTCATGAAAGACATGAGTTCGTTCCTGGTAACAGGAGCAGACCCCTCGATCGCCTGTTGATGCTCAGGCGGTGGGACGGGTACGTCGAGCTCTAAGGGACCCATCGGGGGTCGTGTGAGTCTCGACATCGATTTCATTGTCGGTGTCCTGGTCCGACTGAACCAGGGGGTCGTCCATGGGACGCTTGTCACTTAGAATCGATACAGACTGTGATGCCATCTCGAAAGTACTCTCCCCACAGACGGCGCCAAAATGTTTCGGGGTTTTCTGATGTCTTGCGGGAGAGTTACAATTCCAGGGCTGGTATCCTTGCGCCTGTACCTGCAAAACAACGGAGACTCCTTGTGGTGGGAGCTCCGCCTCCAACGGTCAAGTTAGTACTTTTTTAAGGAGTGATAAATGCAGAAAGTAAAGGTGGGAGATCTGGTTCCTCTAGGGGAGGAGTGATCAATGTGTTTAGACTTCTCTAGGTGAGAGTCATCAATTGCTGAATCCCCTTTAATGAGGATTAATTAAGTACTTATAGTCTTGAGAAGCGTGCCAATTTTAGGTTTAGGTTAACCAGGGCAAATTGGGCTTCTCTCAGACCTTGGGCCTTGGTGGCCATTTTGCCTATTTGGCATATGGGAGGCCACGTGGCGGGGCCTGATTAGTCCATGTTGGACCTCTTAGGGTGACAAATGGCGGACGCTGATTGGCCCACGTGGTGGACACGTGGCAGGTCCAGATTGGTCCATTTGTCATGGGTAATATTTACCCTAAACATGTTTGACTTTCATTTGATTCAAAAAGCTTTGTTTGAATGTGTTTGACTATTATTTGATTCAATTATCTTTGTAGACTGCATTTGACTTTCATTTGATTCAATTAGCTTTGTTAAAAGCATTTGACTTTCATATAATTCAAAAAGCTTTGTTTAATTGTGTTTGACTAGAATTTAATTCAATTAGCTTTGTTTGATTGTGTTTAACTTTCATTTGATTCAATTAGCTTTGTTAAATGCATTTGACTTTCATTTGATTTAAAAAGATTTGTTTGATTTTGTTTGACTTTCATTTGATTCAATTAGATTTGTAGAATGCATTTGACTTTCATTTGGTTCAATTAGCTTTGTTTAAAGCATTTGACTTTCATTTGATTTAAAAAGCTTCTTTGATTGCATTTGACTTTCATTTGATTCAAAAAGCTTTGTTTGAATGTGCTTGACTTTCATTTGATAAATTTAGCTTTGTATAATGCATTACACTTTCATTTGATTTAATTAGCATTGCTTGAATGTGTTTGACTTTCATCAGATTCAATAAGCTTTGTAGAATGGATTTGACTTTCAATTGATTCAATTAGCTTAGTTGAATGCATTTGACATTCATTTGATTCAAAAAGCTTTATTTTCATGTGTTTCACTTAATTTTGATACAATTAGGTTTGTAGAATGCGTTACACTTTCATTTGATTCAATTAGCTTTGTTTGAATGTGTTTGACTTTCATTTGATTCAATAAGCTTTGTGGAATGGATTTGACTTTCATTTGATTCAATTAGCTTTGTTGAATGCATTTGACTTTCATTTAATTCAAAAAGCTTTTTTTGAATGTGTTTGACTTTCATTTGATTCAATTAGTTTTGTAGAATGCATTAGACTTTCATTTGATTTAACTAGCTTTGTTTGAATGTGTTTTGCTCTCATTTGATTCAATTAGCTTTGTAAAATGCTTTTGACTTTCATTTGATTCAATTAGCTTTGTTGGATGCATTTAACTTTCATTTGATTCAATTAACATTGTTTGATTGTGTTAGACTTTCTTTTGATTCAATTAACTTTGTAGGATGCATTTGACTTTTATTTGATTCAATTACCTTTGTTGAATGCATTTGACTTTTATTTGATTCAAAAAGTTCGTTTGAATGTGTTTGACTTTCATTTGTTTCAAAAAGTTTTTTTCGAATGTGTTTGACTTTCATTCGATTCAATTAGGTTTGTAAAATGCATTTGACTTTCATTTTATTCAATTAGCTTTGTTGAAAGCATTTGACTTTCATTTGATTCAAAAAGCATTGTTTGAATGTGTTTGACTTTCATTTGACTCAATTAGCTTTTTAGAATACATTTGACTTTCATTTGATTCAATTAGCTTTATTAAATGCATTTGACTTTCATTTGATTCAAAAAGCTTTGTTTGAATTTGTTTGACTTTAATTTGATTCAATTAGCTTTGTAGAATGCATTTGACTTTCATTTGTTTCAATTAGCTATGTTTGAATGTGTTTAACTTTCATTTGATTCAATTAGCATTGTAGAATGGATTTGACTTTCATTTGATTCAATTAGCTTTATTGAAAGCATTTGACTTTCAGTTGATTCAAAAAGCTTTATATGAATGTGTTTGACTTTCATCTGATTCAAATAGCTTTGTTGAATGCATTTAATTTACATTGGATTTGAAAAGCTTTGTTTGAATGTGTTTGACTTTCTTTTGATTCAAAAAATTTTGTTTTAATGTGTTTGATTTTCATTTGATTCAATTAGCTTTGTAAAATGCATTTGACTTTCATTTGATTCAATTAGCTTTGTTGAAAGTATTTGACTTTCACTTGATTCAAAAATCTTTGTTTGAATGTGTTTGACTTTCATTTGATTCAAGTAGCTTTTTAGAATACATTTGACTTTCATTTGATTAAATTAACTTTATTGAATGCATTTGACTTTCATTTGATTCAAAAAGCTTTGTTTGAATTTGTTTGACTTTAATTTGATTCAATTAGCTTTGTAGAATGCATTTGACTTTCATTTGATTCAATTAGCTATGTTTGAATGTGTTTGACTTTCATTTGATTCAATTAGCTTTGTAGAATGGATTTGACTTTCATTTTATTTAATTAGCTTTGTTGAAAGCATTTGACTTTCATTTTATTCAATTAGCTTTGTTTAAAGCATTTGATTTTGATTTTATTCAAAAAGCTTTGTTTGAAGGTGTTTGACTTTCATTTGATTCAAAAAACTTGTTTGAATGTGTTTGACTTTCATTAGATTCAATTAGCTTTATTTGATTGTGTTTAACTTTCTTTTCATTCAATTAGCTTTGTAGAATGCATTTGACTTTCATGTGATTCAATTAGATTTGTTGAATGCATTTGACTTTTATTTGATTCAAAAAGCTTTGTTTGGATGTGTTTGACTATTATTTGATTCAATTATCTTTGTAGAATGCATTTGACTTTCATTTGATTCAATTAGCTTTGTAGAATGCATTTGACTTTCATTTGATTCAATTAACTTTGTTGAATGTGTTTGACTTTCATTTGATTCAAAAAGCTTTGTTTGAATGTGTTTGACTATTATTTGATTTAATTATCTTTGTAGACTGCATTTGACTTTCATTTGATTCAATTAGCTTTGTTAAAAGCATTTGACTTTCATATAGTTCAAAAAGCTTTGTTTAATTGTGTTTGACTAGAATTTAATTCAATTAGCTTTGTTTGATTGTGTTTAACTTTCATTTGATTCAATTAGCTTTGTTAAATGCATTTGACTTTCATTTGATTTAAAAAGATTTGTTTGATTTTGTTTGACTTTCATTTGATTCAATTAGATTTGTAGAATGCATTTGACTTTCATTTGGTTCAATTAGCTTTGTTTAAAGCATTTGACTTTCATTTGATTTAAAAAGCTTCTTTGATTGCATTTGACTTTCATTTGATTCAAAAAGCTTTGTTTGAATGTGCTTGACTTTCATTTGATACATTTAGCTTTGTATAATGCATTACACTTTCATTTGATTTAATTAGCATTGCTTGAATGTGTTTGACTTTCATCTGATTCAATAAGCTTTGTAAAATGGATTTGACTTTCAATTGATTCAATTAGCTTAGTTGAATGCATTTGACATTCATTTGATTCAAAAAGCTTTATTTTAATGTGTTTCACTTAATTTTGATACAATTAGGTTTGTAGAATGCGTTACACTTTCATTTGATTCAATTAGCTTTGTTTGAATGTGTTTGACTTTCATTTGATTCAATAAGCTTTGTGGAATGGATTTGACTTTCATTTGATTCAATTAGCTTTGTTGAATGCATATGACTTTCATTTAATTCAAAAAGCTTTTTTTGAATGTGTTTGACTTTCATTTGATTCAATTAGTTTTGTAGAATGCATTAGACTTTCATTTGATTTAACTAGCTTTGTTTGAATGTGTTTGGCTCTCATTTGATTCAATTAGCTTTATAAAATGCTTTTGACTTTCATTTGATTCAATTAGCTTTGTTGGATGCATTTAACTTTATTTGATTCAATTAACTTTGTTTGATTGTGTTTAACTTTCTTTTGATTCAATTAACTTTGTAGGATGCATTTGACTTTCATTTGATTCAATTACCTTTGTTGAATGCATTTAACTTTCATTTAATTCAAAAAGTTCGTTTGAATGTGTTTGACTTTCATTTGATTCAAAAAGTTTTTTTTGAATGTGTTTGACTTTCATTCGATTCAATTAGGTTTGTAAAATGCATTTGACTTTCATTTTATTCAATTAGCTTTGTTGAAAGCATTTGACTTTCATTTGATTCAAAAAGTTTTGTTTGAATGTGTTTGACTTTCATTTAACTCAATTAGCTTTTTAGAATACATTTGACTTTCATTTGATTCAATTAGCTTTATTGAATGCATTTGACTTTCATTTGATTCAAAAAGCTTTTTTAAATTTGTTTGACTTTAATTTGATTCAATTAGCTTTGTAGAATGCATTTGACTTTCATTTGTTTCAATTAGCTATGTTTGAATGTGTTTAACTTTCATTTGATTCAATTAGCATTGTAGAATGGATTTGACTTTCATTTGATTCAATTAGCTTTGTTGAAAGCATTTGACTTTCAGTTGATTCAAAAAGCTTTGTTTGAATGTGTTTGACTTTCATCTGATTCAATTAGCTTTGTAAAATGCATTTGACTTACATTTGATTCAATTAGCTTTGTTGAAAGTATTTGACTTTCATTTGATTCAAAAAGCTTTGTTTGAATGTGTTTGACTTTCATTTGATTCAATTAGCTTTTTAGAATACATTTGACTTTCATTTGATTCAATTAACTTTATTGAATGCATTCGACTTTCATTTTATTCAAAAAGCTTTGTTTGAATTTGTTTGACTTTAATTTGATTCAATTAGCTTTGTAGAATGCATTTGAGTTTCATTTGATTCAATTAGCTATGTTTGAATGTGTTTGACTTTCATTTGATTCAATTAGCTTTGTAGAATGGATTTGACTTTCATTTTATTTAATTAGCTTTGTTGAAAGCATTTGACTTTCATTTGATTCAATTAGCTTTGTTGAATGCATTTGACTTTCATTTAATTTAAAAAGTTTTTTTTGAATGTGTTTGACTTTCATTCGGTTCAATTAGGTTTGTAAAATGCATTTGACTTTCATTTTATTCAATTAGCTTTGTTGAAAGCATTTGACTTTCATTAGATTCAAAAAGCTTTGTTTGAATGTGTTTGACTTTCATTTGACTCAATTAGCTTTTTAGAATACATTTGACTTTCATTTGATTCAATTAGCTTTATTGAATGCATTTGACTTTCATTTGATTCAAAAAGCTTTGTTTGAATTTGTTTGACTTTAATTTGATTCAATTAGCTTTGTAGAATGCATTTGACTTTCATTTGATTCAATTAGCTATGTTTGAATGTGTTTGACTTTCATTTGATTCAATTAGCTTTGTAGAATGGATTTGACTTTCATTTTATTTAATTAGCTTTGTTGAAAGCATTTGACTTTCATTTGATTCAATTAGCTTTGTTGAATGCATTTGACTTTCATTTAATTCAAAAAGCTTTTTTTGAATGTGTTTGACTTTCATTTGATTCAATTAGTTTCGTAGAATGCGTTAGACTTTCATTTGAATCAACTAGCTTTGTTTGAATGTGTTTGGCTCTCATTTGATTCAATTAGCTTTGTAAAATGCTTTTGACTTTCATTTGATTCAATTAGCTTTGTTGGATGCATTTAACTTTCATTCGATTGAATTAACTTTGTTTGATAATGTTTAACTTTGTTTTGATTCAATTAACTTTGTAGAATGCATTTGACTTTCATTTGATTCAATTACCTTTGTTGAATGCATTTGACTTTCATTTGAGTCAAAAAGTTCGTTTGATTGTGTTTGACTTTCATTTGATTCAAAAAGCTTTGTTTGAATGTGTTTGACTTTCATTTGATTCAATTAGCTTTTTAGAATACATTTGACTTTCATTTGATTAAATTATCTTTATTGAATGCAATTGACTTTCATTTGATTCAAAAAGCTTTGTTTGAATTTGTTTGACTTTAGTTTGATTCAATTAGCTTTGTAGAATGCATTTGACTTTCATTTGATTCAATTAGCTATGTATGAATGTGTTTAACTTTCATTTGATTCAATTAGCTTTGTAGAATGGATTTGACTTTCATTTTATTTTATTAGCTTTGTTGAAAGCATTTGACTTTCATTTGATTCAATTAGCTTTGTAGAAAGCATTTGACTTTCATTTGATTCAATTAGCTTTGTTGAATGCATTTGACTTTCATTTAATTCAAAAAGCTTTTTTTGAATGTGTTTGACTTTCATTTGATTCAATTAGTTTTGTAGAATGCGTTAGACTTTCATTTGATTCAACTAGCTTTGTTTGAATGTGTTTGGCTCTCATTTGATTCAATTAGCTTTGTAAAATGCTTTTGACTTTCATTTGATTCAATTAGCTTTGTTGGATGCATTTACCTTTCATTTGATTCAATTAACTTTGTTTGATTTTGTTTAACTTTCTTTTGATTCAATTAACTTTGTAGAATGCATTTGACTTTCATTTGATTCAATTACCTTTGTTGAATGGATTTGACTTTTATTTGATTCAAAAAGTTCGTTTGAATGTGTTTGACTTTCATTTGTTTCAAAAAGTTTTTTTTGAATGTCTTTGACTTTCATTCGATTCAATTAGGTTTGTAAAATGAATTTGACTTTCATTTTATTCAATTAGCTTTGTTGAATGCATTTGACTTTCATTTGATTTAAAAAGCTTTGTTTGAATGTGTATAACTTTCATTTGATTCAATAAGCTTTGTTTAAATGTGTTTGACTTTCATTTGATTCAATTAGCTTTGCAGAATGCATTTGACTTTTGTTTTATTCAATTAGCTTTGTTGAATATATTTGACTTTCATATGATTCAAAAAGCTTTGTTTGAATGTGTTTGTCTTTAACTTGATTCAATCAGCTTTGTCGAATGCATTTGACTTTCATTTGATTTAATAAGCTTTATTTGAATGTGTTTGACATTCATTTGATTCAATTAGCTTTGAAGAATGCATTTGACTTTCATTTGATTCAATTAGCTTTGTTAAATGTATTTGACTTTTATTTGATTAAATTAGCATCTTTGAATGCATTTGACTTTAATTTGATTCAAAAAGCTTTGTTTAATTGTGTTTGACTTTCATTTGATACAATTAGCTTTGTACAATGCATTAGACTTTCATTTAATTCAATTAGTTTTGTTTGAATGTGTTTGACTTTCATTTGATTCAATTAGCTTTGTAGAATGCATTTGACTTTCATTTTATTCAATTAGCTTTGTTTAAAGCATTTGATTTTGATTTTATTCAAAAAGCTTTGTTTGAAGGTGTTTGACTTTCATTTGATTCAAAAAACTTTATTTGATTGTGTTTAACTTTCTTTTCATTCAATTGGCTTTGTAGAATGAATTTGACTTTCATGTGATTCAATTAGATTTGTTGAATGCATTTGACTTTTATTTGATTCAAAAAGCTTTGTTTGAATGTGTTTGACTTTTATTTGATTCAATTGTCTTTGTAGAATGCATTTGACTTTCATTTGATTCAATTAGCTTTGTAGAATGCATTTGACTTTCATTTGATTCAATTAACTTTGTTGAATGTGTTTGACTTTCATTTGATACAAAAAGCTTTGTTTGAATGTGTTTGACTATTATTTGATTCAATTATCTTTGTAGACTGCATTTGAATTTCATTTGATTCAATTAGCTTTGTTAAAAGCATTTGACTTTCATATAATTCAAAAAGCTTTGTTTAATTGTGTTTGACTAGCATTTAATTCAATTAGCTTTGTTTGATTGTGTTTAACTTTCATTTTATTCAATTAGCTTTGTTAAATGCATTTGACTTTCATTTGATTTAAAAAGATTTGTTTGATTTTGTTTGACTTTCATTTGATTCAATTAGATTTGTAGAATGCATTTGACTTTCATTTGGTTCAATTAGCTTTTTTTAAAGCATTTGTCTTTCATTTGATTTAAAAAGCTTCTTTGATTGCATTTGACTTTAATTTGATTCAAAAAGCTTTGTTTGAATGTGCTTGACTTTCATTTAATACATTTAACTTTGTATAATGCATTACACTTTCATTTGATTTAATTAGCATTGCTTGAATGTGTTTGACTTTCATCTGATTCAATAAGCTTTGTAGAATGGATTTGACTTTCAATTGATTTAATTAGCTTAGTTGAATGCATTTGACATTCATTTGATTCAAAAAGCTTTATTTTAATGTGTTTCACTTAATTTTGATACAATTAGGTTTGTAGAATGCGTTACACTTTCATTTGATTCAATTAGCTTTATTTGAATGTGTTTGACTTTCATTTGATTCAATAAGCTTTGTGGAATGGATTTGACTTTCATTTGATTCAATTAGCTTTGTTGAATGCATTTGACTTTCATTTAATTCAAAAAGCTTTTTTTGAATGTGTTTGACTTTCATTTGATTCAATTAGATTTGTAGAATGCATTAGACTTTTATTTGATTTAACTAGCTTTGTTTGAATGTGTTTGGCTCTCATTTGATTCAATTAGCTTTATAAAATGCTTTTGACTTTCATTTGATTCAATTAGCTTTGTTGGATGCATTTAACTTTCATTTGATTCAATTAACTTTGTTTGATTGTGTTTACCTTTCATTTGATTCAATTAACTTTGTAGGATGCATTTGACTTTCATTTGATTCAATTACCTTTGTTGAATGCATTTAACTTTCATTTGATTCAAAAAGTTCGTTTGAATGTGTTTGACTTTCATTTGATTCAAAAAGTTTTTTTTGAATGTGTTTGACTTTCATTCGATTCAATTAGGTTTGTAAAATGCATTTGACTTTCATTTTATTCAATTAGCTTTGTTGAAAGCATTTGACTTTCATTTGATTCAAAAAGCTTTGTTTGAATGTGTTTGACTTTCATTTGACTCAATTAGCTTTTTAGAATATATTTAACTTTCATTTGATTCAATTAGCTTTATTGAATGCATTTGACTTTCATTTGATTCAAAAAGCTTTGTTTGAATTTGTTTGACTTTAATTTGATTCAATTAGCTTTGTAGAATGCATTTGACTTTCATTTGTTTCAATTAGCTATGTTTGAATGTGTTTGACTTTCATTTGATTCAATTAGCATTGTAGAATGGATTTGACTTTCATTTTATTCAATTAGCTTTGTTGAAAGCATTTAACTTTCAGTTGATTCAAAAAGCGTTGTTTGAATGTGTTTGACTTTCATCTAATTCAAATAGCTTTGTTGAATGCATTTGACTTACATTGGATTTGAAAAGCTTTGTTTGAATGTGTTTGACTTTCTTTTGATTCAAAAAGTTTTGTTTTAATGTGTTTGATTTTCATTTGATTCAATTAGGTTTGTAAAATGCATTTGACTTTCATTTGATTGAATTAGCTTTGTTGAAAGTATTTGACTTTCATTTGATTCAAAAAGCTTTGTTTGAATGTGTTTGACTTTCATTTGATTCAATTAGCTTTTTAGAATACATTTGACTTTCATTTGATTAAATTAACTTTATTGAATGCAAATGACTTTCATTTGATTCAAAAAGCTTTGTTTGAATTTGTTTGACTTTAATTTGATTCAATTAGCTTTGTAGAATGCATTTGACTTTCATTTGATTCAATTAGCTATGTTTGAATGTGTTTGACTTTCATTTGATTCAATTAGCTTTGTAGAATGGATTTGACTTTCATTTTATTTAATTAGCTTTGTTGAAAGCATTTGACTTTCATTTGATTCAATTAGATTTGTTGAATGCATTTGACTTTCATTTAATTCAAAAAGCTTTTTTTGAATGTGTTTGACTTTCATTTGATTCAAAAAGCTTTGTTTGAATGTGTTTGACTTTCATTTGATTCAATAAGCTTTTTAGAATACATTTGACTTTCGTTTGATTAAATTAACTTTATTGAATGCAATTGACTTTCATTTGATTCAAAAATCTTTGTTTGAATTTGTTTGATTTTAATTTGATTCAATTAGCTTTGTAGAATGCATTTGACTTTCATTTGATTCAATTAGCTATGTTTGAATGTGTTTAACTTTCATTTGATTCAATTAGCTTTGTAGAATGGATTTGACTTTCATTTTATTTTATTAGCTTTGTTAAAAGCATTTGACTTTCATTTGATTCAATTAGCTTTGTTGAAAGCATTTGACTTTCATTTGATTCAATTAGCTTTGTTGAATGCATTTGACTTTCATTTAATTCAAAAAGCTTTTTTTGAATGTGTTTGACTTTCATTTGATTCAATTAGTTTTGTAGAATGCGTTAGACTTTCATTTGATTCAACTAGCTTTGTTTGAATGTGTTTGGCTCTCATTTGATTCAATTAGCTTTGTAAAATGCTTTTGACTTTCATTTGATTCAATTAGCTTTGTTGGATGCATTTAACTTTCATTTGATTCAATTAACTTTGTTTGATTTTGTTTAACTTTCTTTTGATTCAATTAACTTTGTAGAATGCATTTGACTTTCATTTGATTCAATTACCTTTGTTGAATGGATTTGACTTTTATTTGATTCAAAAAGTTCGTTTGAATGTGTTTGACTTTCATCTATTTCAAAAAGTTTTTTTTCAATGTCTTTGACTTTCATTCGATTCAATTAGGTTTGTAAAATGAATTTGACTTTCATTTTATTCAATTAGCTTTGTTGAATGCATTTGACTTTCATTTGATTCAAAAAGCTTTGTTTGAATGTGTTTAACTTTCATTTGATTCAATTAGCTTTGTTTAAATGTGTTTGACTTTCATTTGATTCAATTAGCTTTGCAGAATGCATTTGACTTTTGTTTGATTCAATTAGCTTTGTTGAATATATTTGACTTTCATATGATTCAATCAGCATTGTCGAATGCATTTGACTTTCATTTGATTCAATAAGCTTTATTTGAATGTGTTTGACATTCATTTGATTCAATTAGCTTTGAAGAATGCATTTGACTTTCATTTGATTCAATTAGCTTTGTTGAATGTATTTGACTTTCGTATGATTTATAACGTTTTGTTTGATTGTGTTTGACCTTCATTTGATTCAATTAGCTTTGTACAATGCATTTGACTTTTATTTGATTAAAATAGCATCTTTGAATGCATTTGACTTTAATTTGATTCAAAAAGCTTTGTTTAATTGTGTTTGACTTTCATTTGATACAATTAGCTTTGTACAATACATTAGACTTTCATTTAATTCAATTAGCTTTGTTTGAATGTGTTTGACTTTCATTTGATTCAATTAGCTTTGTAGAATGCATTTGACTTTCATTTTGTTCAATTAGCTTTGTTTAAAGCATTTGATTTTGATTTTATTCAAAAAGCTTTGTTTGAAGGTGTTTGACTTTCATTTGATTCAAAAAACTTTATTTGATTGTGTTTAACTTTCTTTTCATTCAATTAGCTTTGTAGAATGAATTTGACTTTCATGTGATTCAATTAGATTTGTTGAATGCATTTGACTTTTATTTGATTCAAAAAGCTTTGTTTGAATGTGTTTGACTATTATTTGATTCAATTGTCTTTGTAGAATGCATTTGACTTTCATTTGATTCAATTAGCTTTGTAGAATGCATTTGACTTTCATTTGATTCAATTAACTTTGTTGAATGTGTTTGACTTTCATTTGATTCAAAAAGCTTTGTTTGAATGTGTTTGACTATTATTTGATTCAATTATCTTTGTAGACTGCATTTGACTTTCATTTGATTTAAAAAGCTTCTTTGATTGCATTTGACTTTAATTTGATTCAAAAAGCTTTGTTTGAATGTGCTTGACTTTCATTTGATACATTTAGCTTTGTATAATGCATTACACTTTCATTTGATTTAATTAGCATTGCTTGAATGTGTTTGACTTTCATCTGATTCAATAAGCTTTGTAGAATGGATTTGACTTTCAATTGATTTAAATAGCTTAGTTGAATGCATTTGACATTCATTTGATTCAAAAAGCTTTATTTTAATGTGTTTCACTTAATTTTGATACAATTAGGTTTGTAGAATGCGTTACACTTTCATTTGATTCAATTAGCTTTATTTGAATGTGTTTGACTTTCATTTGATTCAATAAGCTTTGTGGAATGGATTTGACTTTCATTTGATTCAATTAGCTTTGTTGAATGCATTTGACTTTCATTTAATTCAAAAAGCTTTTTTTGAATGTGTTTGACTTTCATTTGATTCAATTAGATTTGTAGAATGCATTAGACTTTTATTTGATTTAACTAGCTTTGTTTGAATGTGTTTGGCTCTCATTTGATTCAATTAGCTTTATAAAATGCTTTTGACTTTCATTTGATTCAATTAGCTTTGTTGGATGCATTTAACTTTCATTTGATTCAATTAACTTTGTTTGATTGTGTTTAACTTTCATTTGATTCAATTAAATTTGTAGGATGCATTTGACTTTCATTTGATTCAATTACCTTTGTTGAATGCATTTAACTTTCATTTGATTCAAAAAGTTCGTTTGAATGTGTTTGACTTTCACTTGATTCAAAAAGTTTTTTTTGAATGTGTTTGACTTTCATTCGATTCAATTAGGTTTGTAAAATGCATTTGACTTTCATTTTATTCAATTAGCTTTGTTGAATGCATTTGACTTTCATTTGATTCAAAAAGCTTTGTTTGAAGGTGTTTGACTTTCATTTGATTCAAAAAACTTTATTTGATTGTGTTTAACTTTCTTTTCATTCAATTAGCTTTGTAGAATGAATTTGACTTTCATGTGATTCAATTAGATTTGTTGAATGCATTTGACTTTTATTTGATTCAAAAAGCTTTGTTTGAATGTGTTTGACTATTATTTGATTCAATTGTCTTTGTAGAATGCATTTGACTTTCATTTGATTCAATTAGCTTTGTAGAATGCATTTGACTTCCATTTGATTCAATTAACTTTGTTGAATGTGTTTGACTTTCATTTGATTCAAAAAGCTTTGTTTGAATGTGTTTGACTATTATTTGATTCAATTATCTTTGTAGACTGCATTTGACTTTCATTTGATTTAAAAAGCTTCTTTGATTGCATTTGACTTTAATTTGATTCAAAAAGCTTTGTTTGAATGTGCTTGACTTTCATTTGATACATTTAGCTTTGTATAATGCATTACACTTTCATTTGATTTAATTAGCATTGCTTGAATGTGTTTGACTTTCATCTGATTCAATAAGCTTTGTAGAATGGATTTGACTTTCAATTGATTTAATTAGCTTAGTTGAATGCATTTGACATTCATTTGATTCAAAAAGCTTTATTTTAATGTGTTTCACTTAATTTTGATACAATTAGGTTTGTAGAATGCGTTACACTTTCATTTGATTCAATTAGCTTTATTTGAATGTGTTTAAATTTCATTTGATTCAATAAGCTTTGTGGAATGGATTTGACTTTCATTTGATTCAATTAGCTTTGTTGAATGCATTTGACTTTCATTTAATTCAAAAAGCTTTTTTTGAATGTGTTTGACTTTCATTTGATTCAATTAGATTTTTAGAATGCATTAGACTTTTATTTGATTTAACTAGCTTTGTTTGAATGTGTTTGGCTCTCATTTGATTCAATTAGCTTTATAAAATGCTTTTGACTTTCATTTGATTCAATTAGCTTTGTTGGATGCATTTAACTTTCATTTGATTCAATTAACTTTGTTTGATTGTGTTTACCTTTCATTTGATTCAATTAACTTTGTAGGATGCATTTGACTTTCATTTGATTCAATTACCTTTGTTGAATGCATTTAACTTTCATTTGATTCAAAAAGTTCGTTTGAATGTGTTTGACTTTCATTTGATTCAAAAAGTTTTTTTTGAATGTGTTTGACTTTCATTCGATTCAAATAGGTTTGTAAAATGCATTTGACTTTCATTTTATTCAATTAGCTTTGTTGAAAGCATTTGACTTTCATTTGATTCAAAAAGCTTTGTTTGAATGTGTTTGACTTTCATTTGACTCAATTAGCTTTTTAGAATACATTTAACTTTCATTTGATTTAATTAGCTTTATTGAATGCATTTGACTTTCATTTGATTCAAAAAGCTTTGTTTGAATTTGTTTGACTTTAATTTGATTCAATTAGCTTTGTAGAATGCATTTGACTTTCATTTGTTTCAATTAGCTATGTTTGAATGTGTTTGACTTTCATTTGATTCAATTAGCATTGTAGAATGGATTTGACATTCATTTGATTCAATTAGCTTTGAAGAATGCATTTGACTTTCATTTGATTCAATTAGCTTTGTTGAATGTATTTGACTTTTATTTGATTAAATTAGCATCTTTGAATGCATTTGACTTTAATTTGATTCAAAAAGCTTTGTTTAATTGTGTTTGACTTTCATTTGATACAATTAGCTTTGTACAATGCATTAGACTTTCATTTAATTCAATTAGTTTTGTTTGAATGTGTTTGACTTTCATTTGATTCAATTAGCTTTGTAGAATGCATTTGACTTTCATTTTATTCAATTAGCTTTGTTTAAAGCATTTGATTTTGATTTTATTCAAAAAGCTTTGTTTGAAGGTGTTTGACTTTCATTTGATTCAAAAAACTTTATTTGATTGTGTTTAACTTTCTTTTCATTCAATTGGCTTTGTAGAATGAATTTGACTTTCATGTGATTCAATTAGATTTGTTGAATGCATTTGACTTTTATTTGATTCAAAAAGCTTTGTTTGAATGTGTTTGACTATTATTTGATTCAATTGTCTTTGTAGAATGCATTTGACTTTCATTAGATTCAATTAGCTTTGTAGAATGCATTTGACTTTCATTTGATTCAATTAACTTTGTTGAATGTGTTTGACTTTCATTTGATACAAAAAGCTTTGTTTGAATGTGTTTGACTATTATTTGATTCAATTATCTTTGTAGACTGCATTTGACTTTCATTTGATTCAATTAGCTTTGTTAAAAGCATTTGACTTTCATATAATTCAAAAAGCTTTGTTTAATTGTGTTTGACTAGCATTTAATTCAATTAGCTTTGTTTGATTGTGTTTAACTTTCATTTTATTCAATTAGCTTTGTTAAATGCATTTGACTTTCATTTGATTTAAAAAGATTTGTTTGATTTTGTTTGACTTTCATTTGATTCAATTAGATTTGTAGAATGCATTTGACTTTCATTTGGTTCAATTAGCTTTTTTTAAAGCATTTGACTTTCATTTGATTTAAAAAGCTTCTTTGATTGCGTTTGACTTTAATTTGATTCAAAAAGCTTTGTTTGAATGTGCTTGACTTTCATTTGATACATTTAGCTTTGTATAATGCATTACACTTTCATTTGATTTAATTAGCATTGCTTGAATGTGTTTGACTTTCATCTGATTCAATAAGCTTTGTAGAATGGATTTGACTTTCAATTGATTTAATTAGCTTAGTTGAATGCATTTGACATTCATTTGATTCAAAAAGCTTTATTTTAATGTGTTTCACTTAATTTTGATACAATTAGGTTTGTAGAATGCGTTACACTTTCATTTGATTCAATTAGCTTTATTTGAATGTGTTTGACTTTCATTTGATTCAATAAGCTTTGTGGAATGGATTTGACTTTCATTTGATTCAATTAGCTTTGTTGAATGCATTTGACTTTCATTTAATTCAAAAAGCTTTTTTTGAATGTGTTTGACTTTCATTTGATTCAATTAGATTTGTAGAATGCATTAGACTTTTATTTGATTTAACTAGCTTTGTTTGAATGTGTTTGGCTCTCATTTGATTCAATTAGCTTTATAAAATGCTTTTGACTTTCATTTGATTCAATTAGCTTTGTTGGATGCATTTAACTTTCATTTGATTCAATTAACTTTGTTTGATTGTGTTTAACTTTCATTTGATTCAATTAACTTTGTAGGATGCATTTGACTTTCATTTGATTCAATTACCTTGTTGAATGCATTTAACTTTCATTTGATTCAAAAAGTTCGTTTGAATGTGTTTGACTTTCATTTGATTCAAAAAGTTTTTTTTGAATGTGTTTGACTTTCATTCGATTCAATTAGGTTTGTAAAATGCATTTGACTTTCATTTTATTCAATTAGCTTTGTTGAAAGCATTTGACTTTCATTTGATTCAAAAAGCTTTGTTTGAATGTGTTTGACTTTCATTTGACTCAATTAGCTTTTTAGAATACATTTAACTTTCATTTGATTTAATTAGCTTTATTGAATGCATTTGACTTTCATTTGATTCAAAAAGCTTTGTTTGAATTTGTTTGACTTTAATTTGATTCAATTAGCTTTGTAGAATGCATTTGACTTTCATTTGTTTCAATTAGCTATGTTTGAATGTGTTTGACTTTCATTTGATTCAATTAGCATTGTAGAATGGATTTGACTTTCATTTTATTCAATTAGCTTTGTTGAAAGCATTTAACTTTCAGTTGATTCAAAAAGCGTCGTTTGAATGTGTTTGACTTTCATCTAATTCAAATAGCTTTGTTGAATGCATTTGACTTACATTGGATTTGAAAAGCTTTGTTTGAATGTGTTTGACTTTCTTTTGATTCAAAAAGTTTTGTTTTAATGTGTTTGATTTTCATTTGATTCAATTAGCTTTGTAAAATGCATTTGACTTTCATTTGATTGAATTAGCTTTGTTGAAAGTATTTGACTTTCATTTGATTCAAAAAGCTTTGTTTGAATGTGTTTGACTTTCATTTGATTCAATTAGCTTTTTAGAATACATTTGACTTTCATTTGATTAAATTAATTTTATTGAATGCAAATGACTTTCATTTGATTCAAAAAGCTTTGTTTGAATTTGTTTGACTTTAATTTGATTCAATTAGCTTTGTAGAATGCATTTGACTTTCATTTGATTCAATTAGCTATGTTTGAATGTGTTTGACTTTCATTTGATTCAATTAGCTTTGTAGAATGGATTTGACTTTCATTTTATTTAATTAGCTTTGTTGAAAGCATTTGACTTTCATTTGATTCAATTAGCTTTGTTGAATGCATTTGACTTTCATTTAATTAAAAAAGCTTTTTTTGAATGTGTTTGACTTTCATTTGATTCAAAAAGCTTTGTTTGAATGTGTTTGACTTTCATTTGATTCAATAAGCTTTTTAGAATACATTTGACTTTCGTTTGATTAAATTAACTTTATTGAATGCAATTGACTTTCATTTGATTCAAAAAGCTTTGTTTGAATTTGTTTGATTTTAATTTGATTCAATTAGCTTTGTAGAATGCATTTGACTTTCATTTGATTCAATTAGCTATGTTTGAATGTGTTTAACTTTCATTTGATTCAATTAGCTTTGTAGAATGGATTTGACTTTCATTTTATTTTATTAGCTTTGTTAAAAGCATTTGACTTTCATTTGATTCAATTAGCTTTGTTGAAAGCATTTGACTTTCATTTGATTCAATTAGCTTTGTTGAATGCATTTGACTTTCATTTAATTCAAAAAGCTTTTTTTGAATGTGTTTGACTTTCATTTGATTCGATTAGTTTTGTAGAATGCGTTAGACTTTCATTTGATTCAACTAGCTTTGTTTGAATGTGTTTGGCTCTCATTTGATTCAATTAGCTTTGTAAAATGCTTTTGACTTTCATTTGATTCAATTAGCTTTGTTGGATGCATTTAACTTTCATTTGATTCAATTAACTTTGTTTGATTTTGTTTAACTTTCTTTTGATTCAATTAACTTTGTAGAATGCATTTGACTTTCATTTGATTCAATTACCTTTGTTGAATGGATTTGACTTTTATTTGATTCAAAAAGTTCGTTTGAATGTGTTTGACTTTCATTTGTTTCAAAAAGTTTTTTTTGAATGTCTTTGACTTTCATTCGATTCAATTAGGTTTGTAAAATGAATTTGACTTTCATTTTATTCAATTAGCTTTGTTGAATGCATTTGACTTTCATTTGATTCAAAAAGCTTTGTTTGAATGTGTTTAACTTTCATTTGATTCAATTAGCTTTGTTTAAATGTGTTTGACTTTCATTTGATTCAATTAGCTTTGCAGAATGCATTTGACTTTTGTTTGATTCAATTAGCTTTGTTGAATATATTTGACTTTCATATGATTCAATCAGCATTGTCGAATGCATTTGACTTTCATTTGATTCAATAAGCTTTATTTGAATGTGTTTGACCTTCATTTGATTCAATTAGCTTTGAAGAATGCATTTGACTTTCATTTGATTCAATTAGCTTTGTTGAATGTATTTGACTTTCGTATGATTTATAACGTTTTGTTTGATTGTGTTTGACCTTCATTTGATTCAATTAGCTTTGTACAATGCATTTGACTTTTATTTGATTAAAATAGCATCTTTGAATGCATTTGACTTTAATTTGATTCAAAAAGCTTTGTTTAATTGTGTTTGACTTTCATTTGATACAATTAGCTTTGTACAATGCATTAGACTTTCATTTAATTCAATTAGCTTTGTTTGAATGTGTTTGACTTTCATTTGATTCAATTAGCTTTGTAGAATGCATTGGACTTTCATTTTATTCAATTAGCTTTGTTTAAAGCATTTGATTTTGATTTTATTCAAAAAGCTTTGTTTGAAGGTGTTTGACTTTCATTTGATTCAAAAAACTTAATTTGATTGTGTTTAACTTTCTTTTCATTCAATTAGCTTTGTAGAATGAATTTGTCTTTCATGTGATTCAATTAGATTTGTTGAATGCATTTGACTTTTATTTGATTCAAAAAGCTTTGTTTGAATGTGTTTGACTATTATTTGATTCAATTGTCTTTGTAGAATGCATTTGACTTTCATTTGATTCAATTAGCTTTGTAGAATGCATTTGACTTTCATTTGATTCAATTAACTTTGTTGAATGTGTTTGACTTTCATTTGATTCAAAAAGCTTTGTTTGAATGTGTTTGACTATTATTTGATTCAATTATCTTTGTAGACTGCATTTGACTTTCATTTGATTTAAAAAGCTTCTTTGATTGCATTTGACTTTAATTTGATTCAAAAAGCTTTGTTTGAATGTGCTTGACTTTCATTTGATACATTTAGCTTTGTATAATGCATTACACTTTCATTTGATTTAATTAGCATTGCATGAATGTGTTTGACTTTCATCTGATTCAATAAGCTTTGTAGAATGGATTTGACTTTCAATTGATTAATTAGCTTAGTTGAATGCATTTGACATTCATTTGATTCAAAAAGCTTTATTTTAATGTGTTTCACTTAATTTTGATACAATTAGGTTTGTAGAATGCGTTACACTTTCATTTGATTCAATTAGCTTTATTTGAATGTGTTTGACTTTCATTTGATTCAATAAGCTTTGTGGAATGGATTTGACTTTCATTTGATTCAATTAGCTTTGTTGAATGCATTTGACTTTCATTTAATTCAAAAAGTTTTTTTTGAATGTGTTTGACTTTCATTTGATTCAATTAGATTTGTAGAATGCATTAGACTTTTATTTGATTTAACTAGCTTTGTTTGAATGTGTTTGGCTCTCATTTGATTCAATTAGCTTTATAAAATGCTTTTGACTTTCATTTGATTCAATTAGCTTTGTTGGATGCATTTAACTTTCATTTGATTCAATTAACTTTGTTTGATTGTGTTTAACTTTCATTTGATTCAATTAAATTTGTAGGATGCATTTGACTTTCATTTGATTCAATTACCTTTGTTGAATGCATTTAACTTTCATTTGATTCAAAAAGTTCGTTTGAATGTGTTTGACTTTCACTTGATTCAAAAAGTTTTTTTTGAATGTGTTTGACTTTCATTCGATTCAATTAGGTTTGTAAAATGCATTTGACTTTCACTTTATTCAATTAGCTTTGTTGAAAGCATTTGACTTTCATTTGATTCAAAAATCTTTGTTTGAAGGTGTTTGACTTTCATTTGATTCAAAAAACTTTATTTGATTGTGTTTAACTTTCTTTTCATTCAATTAGCTTTGTAGAATGAATTTGACTTTCATGTGATTCAATTAGATTTGTTGAATGCATTTGACTTTTATTTGATTCAAAAAGCTTTGTTTGAATGTGTTTGACTATTATTTGATTCAATTGTCTTTGTAGAATGCATTTGACTTTCATTTGATTCAATTAGCTTTGTAGAATGCATTTGACTTTCATTTGATTCAATTAACTTTGTTTAATGTGTTTGACTTTCATTTGATTCAAAAAGCTTTGTTTGAATGTGTTTGACTATTATTTGATTCAATTATCTTTGTAGACTGCATTTGACTTTCATTTGATTCAATTACCTTTGTTAAAAGCATTTGACTTTCATATAATTCAAAAAGCTTTGTTTAATTGTGTTTGACTAGCATTTATTCAATTAGCTTTGTTTGATTGTGTTTAACTTTCATTTTATTCAATTAGCTTTGTTAAATGCATTTGACTTTCATTTGATTTAAAAAGATTTGTTTGATTTTGTTTGACTTTCATTTGATTCAATTAGATTTGTAGAATGCATTTGACTTTCATTTGGTTCAATTAGCTTTGTTTAAAGCATTTGACTTTCATTTGATTTAAAAAGCTTCTTTGATTGCATTTGACTTTAATTTGATTCAAAAAGCTTTGTTTGAATGTGCTTGACTTTCATTTGATACATTTAGCTTTGTATAATGCATTACACTTTCATTTGATTTAATTAGAATTGCTTGAATGTGTTTGACTTTCATCTGATTCAATAAGCTTTGTAGAATGGATTTGACTTTCAATTGATTTAATTAGCTTAGTTGAATGCATTTGACATTCATTTGATTCAAAAAGCTTTATTTTAATGTGTTTCACTTAATTTTGATACAATTAGGTTTGTAGAATGCGTTACACTTTCATTTGATTCAATTAGCTTTATTTGAATGTGTTTGACTTTCATTTGATTCAATAAGCTTTGTGGAATGGATTTGACTTTCATTTGATTCAATTAGCTTTGTTGAATGCATTTGACTTTCATTTAATTCAAAAAGCTTTTTTTGAATGTGTTTGACTTTCATTTGATTCAATTAGATTTGTAGAATGCATTAGACTTTTATTTGATTTAACTAGCTTTGTTTGAATGTGTTTGGCTCTCATTTGATTCAATTAGCTTTATAAAATGCTTTTGACTTTCATTTGACTCAATTAGCTTTGTTGGATGCATTTAACTTTCATTTGATTCAATTAACTTTGTTTGATTGTGTTTAACTTTCATTTGATTCAATTAAATTTGTAGGATGCATTTGACTTTCATTTGATTCAATTACCTTTGTTGAATGCATTTAACTTTCATTTGATTCAAAAAGTTCGTTTGAATGTGTTTGACTTTCACTTGATTCAAAAAGTTTTTTTTGAATGTGT
The DNA here is from genome assembly GCF_001683475.1 of Chenopodium quinoa. Lineage (NCBI taxonomy): Eukaryota > Viridiplantae > Streptophyta > Magnoliopsida > Caryophyllales > Amaranthaceae > Chenopodium > Chenopodium quinoa. The sequence goes on from NW_018743971.1 coordinate 24,760, forward strand.
TTGACTTTCATTCGATTCAATTAGGTTTGTAAAATGCATTTGACTTTCATTTTATTCAATTAGCTTTGTTGAAAGCATTTGACTTTCATTTGATTCAAAAAGCTTTGTTTGAAGGTGTTTGACTTTCATTTGATTCAAAAAACTTTATTTGATTGTGTTTAACTTTCTTTTCATTCAATTAGCTTTGTAGAATGAATTTGACTTTCATGTGATTCAATTAGATTTGTTGAATGCATTTGACTTTTATTTGATTCAAAAAGCTTTGTTTGAATGTGTTTGACTATTATTTGATTCAATTGTCTTTGTAGAATGCATTTGACTTTCATTTGATTCAATTAGCTTTGTAGAATGCATTTGACTTTCATTTGATTCAATTAACTTTGTTGAATGTGTTTGACTTTCATTTGATTCAAAAAGCTTTGTTTGAATGTGTTTGACTATTATTTGATTCAATTATCTTTGTAGACTGCATTTGACTTTCATTTGATTCAATTACCTTTGTTAAAAGCATTTGACTTTCATATAATTCAAAAAGCTTTGTTTAATTGTGTTTGACTAGCATTTAATTCAATTAGCTTTGTTTGATTGTGTTTAACTTTCATTTTATTCAATTAGCTTTGTTAAATGCATTTGACTTTCATTTGATTTAAAAAGATTTGTTTGATTTTGTTTGACTTTCATTTGATTCAATTAGATTTGTAGAATGCATTTGACTTTCATTTGGTTCAATTAGCTTTGTTTAAAGCATTTGACTTTCATTTGATTTAAAAAGCTTCTTTGATTGCATTTGACTTTAATTTGATTCAAAAAGCTTTGTTTGAATGTGCTTGACTTTCATTTGATACATTTAGCTTTGTATAATGCATTACACTTTCATTTGATTTAATTAGCATTGCTTGAATGTGTTTGACTTTCATCTGATTCAATAAGCTTTGTAGAATGGATTTGACTTTCAATTGATTTAATTAGCTTAGTTGAATGCATTTGACATTCATTTGATTCAAAAAGCTTTATTTTAATGTGTTTCACTTAATTTTGATACAATTAGGTTTGTAGAATGCGTTACACTTTCATTTGATTCAATTAGCTTTATTTGAATGTGTTTGACTTTCATTTGATTCAATAAGCTTTGTGGAATGGATTTGACTTTCATTTGATTCAATTAGCTTTGTTGAATGCATTTTGTTTCGGGGTTTTCTGATGTCCTGCGGGAGAGTTACAATTCCGAGACTGGAACCGGACGCCTGTACCTGCAAAATAACGGAGACTCCTGAGAGCTCCGCCTCCAACGGTCAAGTTAGTACCCGATTAAGGAGTAATCAATACAGAAAATAAAGTAACCAGGTCTCTCTAGGTGAGAGTGCTTAGTGTTGGTAATCTGTGTTGTTAACGAGATTAGCCGGGTGTTAATAAGTCTGTTCTTCTCTGATTGATCTCTTAATTATTCGGTCCTTTTCTGTTGTGTGATTAATGAGGATTAATCGAGTATTTATAGCCTTGGGAAGCGTGCAACTCTCTAGGTTTAAGGTAAACCTAGGGCTGATCGGGCCTCTAGACTGAATTGGGCCTTGATGGCCGGTTGTCCCATTTGGCATGGGTGGACACGTGGCGTGTCTTAAGTGGTCCGTGGAGGACGAATCTGTGACTGACACGTGGCAAGCTCTTGTTGGCCTTCGTGAAGGACACGTGGCGGAACCTGGTTGGCCCACTTGTCAGACGGTGATTGGTGGATAAAAATCCCCTAATCATTTGCCCCTCACAGGTGGCACGCGACTGGTCACGTGTCGCCTGTGACAGGTGTCGCACGGTGACAGGCGACGGCCCGTTACAGGTGTCACCTTGCAGACGGCCGAGAGATTTTCCCGCCCATATTTGAATTCGGAAGCGACCCTTCGCCTTCTCATTTTGCCTATAAAAGGAAGTGCTGACTTCGGTCATTTTCACATTTGAGAACTTTTGCGAGAACATTCGGACCCCTGAACTTGCTCTGACATTTCGGACTTTTTCTGCCTACCGCCTGTTCTGACAAGCCGACTGACCCGAACTTTCAGGACTTCATCAACCGTCATCCGTTCAGGTAACTCAGTTCTCTTACTCTTAATTTTCTTTTTATTTTTTGAAATGGCACCATGGAAGCACACGACACGCCCTAAGTTAGTGATCAGCCGGTCACCGGGGACGGCTGAATCTAGGACTAGGAGTGCCGCCTGCCCTTTTCTGGACCCATCTTTGCCCTTTATACAAAGTCCGACTGAATCTGTGTCTATGCAGAACGTGATGGCCAGAACAAAAAAGACTGCTATGATATCAAACTCAGACGGCTCCTCCCAAAGGGTGCTCCTTAGCGAAACATCTGACCAGGCGCCAGATGTAGAACGAGGCGACTGTCAAGCTGACAGTTCTGAGAGAGGGACCAAGGTGTTCCCTTCTCATCTAACCGTGGACATGTCTAATTTTCCTTCTGCTCCTTCTAAGGGAGAGGAGGCGGGCCCCTCTAGGAGAGGGGAGGAGTCGTCCTCTTCGGACTCGTCAGGGGACGAGTCCGATTCCAGCTCTTCTGACCATAGTTCTTCTGGCTCAGAAGAAAAACATAGCCGCCTACAAGAGGCGAGAAGTTCCCATGCAGTGGAGAAGGGGGATAATTGGGCAGAGCCGTCCGCCTCTTACAGAGAGGAAAACGCCCCCTACTACTGCAGGGTGCCCCGGGGCCGGATCGCAACCATGCGAGACAACGTGGCGAGCTTTATTGCTAACCACAAAATGGGCTCAGAGTATTTACTGTTTGTGCCGGATCCAGAAGATACTGTCGTCTGGCCGGCTGGTACCAGCTATGGTGACGGCTGCTTTGGCTGCTATGTGGCGGCCATCAAAGCTGGACTGCGCTTCCCATTACATCCGGCTGTTCAGCGGATTTTAGATGGGTATGATCTGGGGTTATGGCAGTTAGCCCCCAACTCTTGGGTTAACGTACTCGGCTATGTGGCCGGGTGCGAACTGAACGGGGTGGAGCCAAGTTTTGAGGCTTTCACCCACATGAACTATCTCAGCCGGACCCCGAAGTCGGGAGGTACCGGCTGGTATCAATTAACAAGCCATAGGGGTTACCTCATGACGAGAGGTAAGGCAAACAAATGGAAGGATTGGCGGAACACCTTCCTTATTATCGAGAGTTCAGACACGGAGCTGAACAAACGTTTTAACAAGTGGAACAGGGATCCGCCTCTTCTCGCAGGCGGTCGCAGCATGCCGCCTGTTCCCCCAAAGGCTAAAAAAGAGATCCTAGACAAAGGACTCTTCAAAGTAGAGACTAGGGTGAACTCTACTTCAGGGGTAGGAGAGCAAGTACCCCTAAACTGCGTCCCGAACTTCAAGTGGCTCTATGATGAGTACTTCTTGGCCGCCTGTGGCCTCGGCAGTCGGTGCTCTAGAGGTAGCCGGCCTGACGAATACTCTGTTTTTTCACGCCTTGTTTACTTGGGATTTTTACTAACTTTGCTGTTTATTTCTTTCAGCCGACGCCATGAGTAAAATAACAGCATCTAAGACTGCGGCGGCCATGCTGCGGGTCTCGCTAATGAAGCAGTCGTATGCCGACTCCCCCAGCAAGGAGGCACCCTTGGTAAGCTTTGAAAACTCTTCTCCTTTTAGTTGTATTATACATATACTAACTCTTTTTTGTTTTCAGTCTGGCACTCCAAGGGCTTCTTCCTCGCAACAGCCGGACCCCAAGGCCCGGAGGACGACTGTTGCAAGCTCTCCTGGGTCTTCCAGGAAAACAGTGGCGGCTGAGAAGCAGCCGACCACTTCTTCAAAAACCCAGGCGGGGCCGCCTAGATGTATGGACATTTGCTTGTAAAAACTCACCCTTGCTTCCTTCTTGATTAGGTCTAACTTGTTTTATCCTTTTACTTAATGCAGCCGGCCCCCAGGGACTTGACTTGGTTGAGGTAGCCAAGTCAATGGTTAAAGTAGTTCCTCCCTCTGACAGGGAGGCGGTCAAGGGTGCCGGCACCCTTGACCTCGATGGAATTTCAGGGATCCTAGCTGAGGTATACTTAGCACCTTTTTGAGCTTTTAAGTTCCAGGACGCCTGTTAACTCTTTTGATTGGAAACTGACGCCTGCTTTTCTTTGTACTTAGGCCCTGCTCCGAGTCAACAGCCTTCGCAAGCCGATTGATCGGAAAAACAAAGAGGTAAAGGCCGCAAAGGCTATGGCCGCCTCCAGCTGTGATAAGGAAATGTTTCAAATTGCCCAAAATGAAGTACTGACCCTTGATCTTCTTTATTATCAGGCGCAGGCGACCGCCGCTGTTCGGGCTCAGCTAGAGACGGCCCAAAAGAAGGTTGACGAGCTGGAGGGGACCGTCACCAAACTTAAAACCGAGCTGAAACCCCTTCGCCAAAAAATGCACTCTTACGAAGCCATGGAGAAATCTTTGGCTAACGTAAAAGAACGCCTGGTGAACCAGGAGAAGAGTCTTACCCAAGAGCTCTCGGACAAGGCCGAGCAAGAGAAACAAGAGCTCGTCCGGGAGATGGTGGAAGACTCCGCCCAAATCCAACGCATGACCTGGGAACGACTGTTCCCCAGTGCCGACTTTGCCTCATGGGAAAGAACGTACCGCCAGTGTTCGGAAATATATAATCAACAGATCCTGGCGGCTGCTGAAGAAGAGGCGATGGATGTTGCGTTGGAGGAGGAAGAGCCGGTTGTGGCGCTTGTGCCACTTGGGGGTAAGGCATCAAAAGATGATGCAGCTAAGGCCGAGTCCAGCAAGAAGAGTGCTGACCAGGCGGCTGCTGCTGATACTGAACTGCCCCCTTCTTAAGCTTTAAGTATTTTTTTTTTTTTCCTTTTCACGGCCTGCGTGCCGTTTGCTTTGTAATTACCCGGCCAGGGGGCCGGGGTTTTGAATATTCTGCTGGTCTTTTATGGCCGGCTCATTTTAATCAAATTTTTTGTTTTTGTTCAAATTTGTCTAAGTATTTGAAATTTGCTCACTAGACCGACTGTTGTGTATGGCCGAACGTTAAGACAGGTACAAATAGTAAGTATGCCGCCTATGCCCCTGGACGACTGGTTGTCTGTTTCCAGGATAGATGATCAGTCGGCCATTTAATCAATCGGTATTCGAACTCTTTATTCAATTTGACCAAGTAAATTGAATTACTTAGTAGCCAAGGAATTTAAGTAGGAAACCAAGCGGCGGGTACCGGTTGTTTCCCTTTATTGCCAGTGTTGGCCTTTAATTTGTTATTTGTTAACCTAGCAAGAGTATTGGTTGAGAGCCTTTGTTTAAAAACAAGTGGACGACTCATACCTTTTAGGCTCCATACTAAGTTTGAGTGACTATTAAGTTAACATAGGAGTTACTTAGTCTTTGTCACAATCTTGATTGATTTGTCAAGGTATCAGGCGGCGTAGGCCGGCTAGACCCCTTGATTCACCAATGTTTGTTGGCTATTTACTCAATAGGTTATCCAGTAGGAATAGGGGTTCGAGTGCCCTTGTTTGTTTAAAACAGGCGGACGACTCAAACCTTTTAGGTTCCATACCAAATTTGAAGGAGTGACTATGAGTTAACTTTGGAGTTACTCAGTCGCCGTCACTTTTGTTTGAGAAGTAGAGGTACCAGGCGGCGTAGGCCGGCTAGACCCCTTGATTCGCCAATGTTTGTTGGCTATTAACTCAATAGGTACCCCCTGCATTTATCCCAAGTAATACAGGCGGTCATCTGACTCAGATGTCAACTGCTACCACTGGTTTGGTTAGTGATAGAGTTATCCTTGTCTCAAAAACGGCTACGTGGTTGCCCTTTGGGACAGTCGTATAGGTGCCGTGTAATTAGTTTATAGAACAATGTTCCACCCAAAAGGGAGCTGCTCTCTGCGACGAATTTCATCCTAATGGATGCCGCCGGACGCCTGCTATAATGTTGGGACAGGTCGGATTAGTTTTTAAAAGTTTGGATCAGTTGACTAGGCGCCTGGTCTGATCATTCGGCCAGTGGCCTTGGTAAGTTCTTGGTGAACGTAGGTGCTAAGTAAAAGAAGGGTAGCCACCTGTTAGGTACAGGATCGATCAGGCCCTAATCTTTTTAGCTAAGTATGGTGAGTAAAATACTCGATGGAGAGTAGCCGACTGTAAAGGAACAGACGGCATGCCCCTCTAAAGATAGAGTGAAAACTCAATGGAGAGTAGCCGACTGTAAAGGTACAGATGGCATGCCCCTCGTAATACAAAATTGAATAGTAAGTGCAAACTTTATTAAGTAGCTCTTTACTTTACATCATTCAGAAAAAATATCTTTTAAGGTTATCTACATTCCAAGTTCGAGGCAACGGTTGGCCGTCTGGTGTTTCCAGACGGTAGGTACCGTCCCTGACTTCCGCATAGATTCGGTAGGGTCCTTCCCAGTTGGGAGTTAGTTTGCCAGACTCATTAGCCCTACCAACTGCTTCCATTTTTCTAAGTACAAAGTCCCCTACTTTGAGTGGACGCCTGTGTACTCTTTTGTTGTATGATCTAGTCATTCTCAGGCGGTAGATCTCATGGCGCAAAACAGCATTGCCCCTCTTTTCAGGAAGTGAGTCTAATGCCAGGCGCATAGCTTCCCAGTTTGCCTCTTCGTCATATAGCATTACTCGAAGAGTCGGCTCGTAGTGTTCTATTGGAAGAACAGCTTCTGCACCATAAGTTAGGAGGAATGGAGTTTCTCCAGTCGCCCCTTTTTCAGTCGTCCTAATGGCCCAAAGAACATGTGGTAGTTCATCTGCCCATAGGCCGCCTGCTCGTTCAATCTTTTTCTTGAGACCGTCTGAGATGATTTTATTAAAGGCTTCTACCTGGCCGTTTGCTTGTGGACGGCCGACAGATGCAAAGCAATGTGCAATTCCTTGGTCTCCCAACCAGCTTTTGAGAACAGGCGTCTCAAATTGGGGACCATTATCAAAAACCATAGACATGGGAACCCCGAACCGAGTGATGACGTTTTTCCAAATGAATGAAATTACATCTTTCGTCTTGATTCCCTTTACAGCCTCCGCCTCTACCCATTTAGTGAAGTAGTCAACGGCAACAAGTATATACCTTCTGCCGCCTGTAGCAGGCGTATATGGACCCAGAATGTCCATGCCCCACTTAGCAAACGGTAGGGGGCTGTGAATGGTAGTGAGGTCAGTAGCCGGACGGTGAATTAATTTGCCAAACCTTTGGCACTTGTCACATTTTTTCACCATCTCCATTGCATCTGCTTCCAAAGTAGGCCAAAAGTAGCCCTGCCGCCTTGTCCTTTGAGCAAGCATCCTACCACCTATATGGGAAGCACAGAAACCAGAGTGAAGATCATCTAGTATCTCTCGTCCCTTTTCAGGAGTAACACACTTTAAGAAAGGTTGAAGGTGCCCCCTCTTGTGAAGTTCTCCTTGTATCATTTCAAAACAGGAGGCTCGTTTTTTCAATGCTGCCGCCTGTTGAGGATCATCCGGCAGTGTACCGTTTGTTAGATATGCCCTGATTGAATCCATCCAGGTTGAGCTTCTGTCTAGAATTCCAATAGGATTTTCCTCGATGCTTCTCTTCTCCATTACTTCCCAAAACACAGTTCGAGGAGTATCGGAGGAGGCGGACGATGCTAATTTCGAAAGTGCATCTGCCTGGTTGTTTTCGGATCTCGGCACTTGGATCAGATGGAAATCCTCAAGGGAGCCGACTGCTTGTCGGACCGCCTGTAAATACTTGATCATGGCCGGATGTGTTGCTTCGTAGTCGCCATTGTACTGACTCACTATCAGTTGTGAATCAGAACAGGCGTCTATTTTCCTTGCTCCGGCCGCCTTACACATGCGGATCCCGGCTAGTAAAGCTTCATATTCTGCCTCATTGTTTGAAGCCTGGAAACTGAAGCGTAGAGCATACTCGAACCTGTCGCCCTCTGGAGATTGACATACGACGCCTGCTCCACAACCGTTTGAAGTGGAGCTTCCGTCCACATATACCTTCCAGACTTGGTCTGGAACTTGAGAGTCAGGAGGACGGGTCATCTCTACAATAAAGTCAGCAAAGGCTTGCCCCTTCACTGCTTTTCTAGGCTCGAAAGTAACTTCGAGACTCTGCATTTCTATGGCCCATTTGATCATTCGTCCGGAGGACTCCATGGTGGTAAGGGGCCGCTTGATCGGTTGGTCGGTATACACGACGACTGTATGTGCCAGAAAGTAGGGCTTCAATTTTTTAACAGCCATGAAGAGTGCAAGACCAAATTTCTCCACTAGGGGATACCTCAACTCGGCATTTTTCAGTACGTGACTGACAAAGTAGACCGGAAGTTGACAGCCGTCCCTTTCAGCAAGGAGCACCGCGCTTAACGCATGATCAGAGACGGCCAGGTACATGTACAGATTTTCTTTGGGCAAAGGGCTGACCAGCCTCGGCAAGGAATGCAAGTGAACCTTTAATTTCTGGAAGGCGGCCTCAGCATCCGGCCCCCATTCAAACCTTGCCTTTTTCTTAATTGCCTGGAAAAAGTATAGGCATTTGTCGCCTGATCGGCTTAGGAATCTTCCCAAGGCCGCCAGACAACCTGTTAACTTCTGAACCTCTCGAACGGTACGAGGCGACTGCATGTCAATGACCGCCTGTACCTTCTCGGGGTTCGCCTCTATTCCTCTCTGGTTGATAAGGAATCCGAGAAATTTCCCAGACTCAACTCCAAATACACATTTCTTGGGATTGAGCATGACATGGTGCCGCCTGAGTGTGGCGAAAGTTTCTCGGAGGTCCGTCAGATGATCTTTCTGAAGTTTAGTCTTGACAATCATATCATCAATGTATGCCTCGACGTTTCTCCCAATCTGATCAAAGAACACTGTGTTTATCATTCGTTGGAAGGTAGCCGGAGCATTCTTAAGACCAAACGGCATGACCGTGTAACAGTATAATCCCTGATCAGTGACGAAGGCCGTCTTCTCCTGATCTTTCTTCCACAAAGGTATTTGATGAAAACCAGAATAGGCGTCCATAAAACTCATCAAGGCATGGCCGGCTGTTGAGTCGACCAGGTTATCAATTTTAGGCAGAGGGTAACTGTCTTTGGGGCATGCCTTGTTCAAGTCTGTGTAGTCTACACACATTCGCCAGGTGCCATTCGGCTTTTTAACAAGTACAACATTTGCAACCCAATCTGGGAAGTAACATTGCCGAATGAACCCTGCATCAAGTAATTTTTTGACTTCGGCGGCTGCCGCCTGACCTCTTTCTTCACCATGGTTCCGTTTCTTTTGTCGTACCGGCTTCTTTTTCGGATCCACAGCGAGTTTGTGTACTGCCAGATCAGGACTAATGCCTGGCATTTCATGGACTTCAAATGCAAAGATGTCCTTGTATTCTTTCAACAGGTTGTGAAAGTCGTCACCAAGGTTTCTCAGAGCAGTCGTCCCTACCTTGACTGTTCGGTCAGGATGGGAGTCGTCTAATATCAGGTCCGCATGTTCACCAGCCGGCTGAGGGCGGAACTCATCCGGCCGGTCCTCTGCCAATGATTGCTATTTTCTTGCTTTTCTTGCGGACTCAGTCTGGGGCGCCTTTCTTTTTCTGTCGCCTGTTTCTTGAACAGGCGCACTTTCCTTGACATTGTCAAAGTCTGTTTTTTCTCCACTTGACCCAGTGGCCATAGCAGTGGGCTTGACATCCGAGAGATAGCACTCTCGGGCCATCCTCTGATCTCCCTTAGGGAGCCGACTGTTCCATTGTCCCTTTCAAACTTAAGCAGCATAAGTGACGGGATTATAACAGCCTTGGAATTATTCAGGGTTGGTCGGCCCAAAATCATGTTGTAGGCCGAGAGTTCCTCTACCACTAGGAACCGGACTACCATGTGTCGTCCTTCCCCTTTTTCGCCCAGGCGGACGGGTAGATCTACTCGTCCCAGTGGGTGGACGACTCCTCCTCCAAAACCTATTAAAGGGTGGGAGGCTGGATGTATGCAGTCCGTCTGATATTTCAGTTTTGACAGACATTTGCTGCTGATGAGATCTGAAGAGCTCCCGGTATCTATGAGGATTCGACCAACTCTCTGGTTGGCCACTTTACATTCAATAACGAGAGGGTCGTCATGCGGCCCCCTTATTCCTCCTAGATCCTCTTCAGTGATGACAATCTCAGGAAATGTATATTTGGACGGTCGTTCTTGGTGAACGGAATTTACATCTAACCGCCTTATATTATCTTTGTTGCCCCTAATAGTGGGGCCGCCTCCTGAGAAGCCGCCTGCAATGGTGTAGACGACTGCATCATCTGTATCAGAACTGTCGGCCTGCTGATTCTTTTTGGCCGACTGCTTTTTTGAGGAAGTGTTTCCCGCAGATTTCTTGACATAAGTGTCAAGATCACCTTGATCAGCCAATCGGTCTAGGTACCGCATGAGACTGATGCAGTCATTGGTGTGATGACCAATGTCATCATGATAAGCACAGATTTTGTCTTGGTTCCGGTTGCTCACAGAACCCTTCATGGGGAGCGGCTTCTCAATTGAGAGCCGTCCCTTTATTTCTTTTAGGATAAATTGGTTATCCTTGTTAAACACATACTTTGGGGAGTATGGTTTGAATTCTTTTTTCTTTTTCTGGGCCGGCTGTTTAGAGGAATCAGCCGCCCAGACCCCTTTTCTTTTTTCATCTTTGTTGGACGACTGTTTCTGTCGTCCCTCTCTATTGTCGAACCTCTTCCCGTCCGACTGTTTCATCGTACACAGATCAGTTGCCTGTATATAGGCTTCTGCTTAAATCAAGGCCTCTTGAAGAGTCGCCACCCTTTTTCGAACTAAATCAAATTTGAAGGTAGACCCGTCTTTGAGACCTCTAAAAAAGTCAGTATAAGCTACCTCATCCGGTAACCCTTGAATCTGTATTCTCATCAGGTTGAACCGCCTGATGTAGGAACGAAGCCCCTCCTTTTCACCCTGCTGAATTGTTCCCAAATCAAGGGTCGTTTTCTTCGCAGGGATGTTCATTGCGAAGTTGGAGGCAAATAAGTAAGCAAGCGTCCTGAAGCTGTTTACACAACCAGTCGGCAGGTTGCCGAACCATTGCTGTGCAATTCCCTTGAGAGTCGCTGGGAAACACTTGCACCAAGTGGGATCATCCAACCCTTGAAGGTACATCAGGTTGGTGAATGCCATCAGATGGTCTTCTGGGTTAGTAGTGCCGTCATAGGCGCCTACTAGAATATTTTTTACTTTGGCCGGCTGAGCGGCTTCAATAATTTCCTTGGAGAAAGCCGTCGGCTGTTCACCAAGTCTAAGCAGCCGTAGCTGCCAGTCCATAGGTTGGACGTTTTTTGCTGCAGGTCCACCAAATGGAGGTGGCTGCATAAAATACTGTTGTTGCGGCACAAATGGCAAGTTTGGTACCGCCTGGGCACTATGAAAGCCGGACTGACGGGAGGTGCCGCCATGACTGACTCTCATGGTACGACTGAGTTGGCCTCATCGAGGTATTTCGCAAACTGTCCTGAAAATTTGAAGTAGATGCCGACTCTGATAATCGGTCACTCTTCTTCTGCTCTAGCAAGTGCCGAGCATCTGTGAACGTTTGCTTTGACCCGTCCGCCTGAATATGACGAACCGGTTTTCTATTTCCAGTAGGATAACAGAGTTTTTGTGAAATCAAGAGCAGACGGCTCCCGCTTCTTGTATTTGGGATGGGGAGTCGCCTCTTCGCCCTTGAACTGGCTTCTTCTTCAGTGAAGTGGAAGGTTTCTTGGCCGACTGCTCTTTGAGTGAAGCAGGCGGTTTTTTGTTGATTAACTCTTGGATCTCTCCCTTGAAGTCCTCATGAAGGTCATGAGTTCGTTCCTTGTGATGGGAGCAGACCCATCAGTCGGCTGTTGCCGAGCAAGCGGTGCGCCTGCTGGCTCGCTTCCTGTTCGAAGATACTCCCGTTCCCTCATTTCGGTATGACGGGTACGTCGGGCCCTTAGGGTCCCGTCTGGAGCTGTATGAGTTTCAACTTCGAATTCACTTTCGGTATCATGGTCCGACTGAACTTGAGGGTCGTCTAGGGGACGCCTCTCTTCTTCGAGTCGGTACAGACTTGGATGCCATCTCTGAAGTACTCTCCCCACAGACGGCGCCAAATGTTTCGGGGTTTTCTGATGTCCTGCGGGAGAGTTACAATTCCGAGACTAGAACCGGACGCCTGTACCTGCAAAATAACGGAGACTCCTGAGAGCTCCGCCTCCAACGGTCAAGTTAGTACCCGATTAAGGAGTAATCAATACAGAAAATAAAGTAACCAGGTCTCTCTAGGTGAGAGTGCTTAGTGTTGGTAATCTGTGTTGTTAACGAGATTAGCCGGGTGTTAATAAGTCTGTTCTTCTCTGATTGATCTCTTAATTATTCGGTCCTTTTCTGTTGTGTGATTAATGAGGATTAATCGAGTATTTATAGCCTTGGGAAGCGTGCAACTCTCTAGGTTTAAGGTAAACCTAGGGCTGATCGGGCCTCTAGACTGAATTGGGCCTTGATGGCCGGTTGTCCCATTTGGCATGGGTGGACACGTGGCGTGTCTTAAGTGGTCCGTGGAGGACGAATCTGTGACTGACACGTGGCAAGCTCTTGTTGGCTTCGTGAAGGACACGTGGCGGAACCTGGTTGGCCCACTTGTCAGACGGTGATTGGTGGATAAAAATCCCCTAATCACATTTGACTTTCATTAATTCAAAAAGCTTTTTTTGAATGTGTTTGACTTTCATTTGATTCAATTAGATTTGTAGAATGCATTAGACTTTTATTTGATTTAACTAGCTTTGTTTGAATGTGTTTGGCTCTCATTTGATTCAAATAGCTTTATAAAATGCTTTTGACTTTCATTGATTCAATTAGCTTTGTTGGATGCAATTTAACTTTCATTTGATTCAATTAACTTTGTTTGATTGTGTTTAACTTTCATTTGATTCAATTAAATTTGTAGGATGCATTTGACTTTCATATGATTCAATTTACCTTTGTTGAATGCATTTAACTTTCATTTGATTCAAAAAGTTCGTTTGAATGTGTTTGACTTTCACTTGATTCAAAA
>NW_018743972.1:0-26634 GCF_001683475.1 Chenopodium quinoa
CAAATGAAATTTAAACACATTCAAACATAGCTTTTTGAATCAAATGAAAGTCAAACACATTCAAACAAAGATTTTTGAATCAAATGAATGTCAAACTCGTTCAAACAAAGCTCTTTGAATAAAATGAAAGTCAAACACATTCAAACAAAAGTTTTTGAATCAAATGAAAGTCAAACGCATTCAAACAAAGCTTTTTGAATTAAATGAAAGTCTAATACATTCAAACAAAGCTTTTTGAATCTATTGAATGTCAAACACATTCAAACAAAGCTTTTTGAATCAAATGAGAGTCAAACACATTCAAATATATGTTTTTGAATCGAAATAAACTCAAACACATTCAAACAAAGCTTCTTGAATCAAACGAAAGTTAAACACATTCAAACAGAGCTTTTTGAATCAAATGAAAGTCAAACATAATCAAACAAAGCTTTATGAATCAAATAAAAGTCAAAACATTCAAACAAATCTTAGTGGATCCAAATACAGTCAATCACATTCAAACAAAACTTTTTGAATAAAAAGAAAGTCAAACACATTCAAACAAAAGTTTTTGAATCAATGAAAGTCAAAAACATTAAAACAAAGCTTTTTCAAATGAAAGTTAAAACATTCAAACAAAAGCTTTTTGAATCTAATGAAAGTTAAACACATTCAAACAATAATTTTTGAATCGAAATAAAGTAAAACAAATTCAAATTAAGCTTTTGAATCAAAAGAAAGTTAAACACATTCAAAGAAGTTTAGAATCAAATGAAAGTCAAACACATTAAAACAAATCTTTCAAAATCAAATGAAAGTTAAACACATTCAAACAAAGCTTTTTGAATGTAATGAAAGTCAAACACATTCAAACAACTTTTTTCGAATGAAAGTCAAAACAAACAAAGCTTTTTGAATCTGATGAAAGTCAAACACATTTAAACCATTCTTTTTAATCGAAATAAAGTAAAACAAATTCAAACAAACTTTTTGAATCAAAAGAGTGTCAAACACATTCAAATAAGCTTTTTGAATCAAATTAAAGTCAAACACATTAAAACAAATCTTTAAAAATCAAATGAATTTAAACACATTCAAACATAATTTTTTGAATCAAATGAAAGTCAAACACATTCAACAAAATTTTTGAATCAAATGAATGTCAAAGTTCAAACAAAACTTTTGAATCAAACGAAAGTCAAACACATTCAAACAAGCTTTTTGAATCAAATGAAAGTCACAATGCATTATGAATCTAATGAAAGTCAAACACATTCAAACAATCTTTTTGATCGAAATACAGTCAAACATATTTAAACAAACTTTTTGAATAAAAGAAAGTCAAACTTATTCAAATAAATGTTTTTAAATCAAATGAAATTCAAACACATTCAAACAAATTTTTGAATTAATGAAGTCAAATACATTCCAACAAAGCTTTTTGAATCTAATGAAAGTGAAACACATTCAAACAATTCTTTTTGGATCGAATGAAAGTCAAATACATTCAAACAAAGCTTTTTGAATCTAATGAAAGTCAAACACATTTAAACCATTCTTTTTGAATCGAAATAAAGTAAAACAAATTCAAACAAAGCTTTTTGAATCAAAAGAGTGTCAAACACATTCAAATAAGCTTTTTGAATCAAATTAAAGTAAAACAAATCTTTAAAATCAAAAAATTAAAACACATTCAAACATAGCTTTTTGAAAAATGAAAGTCAAACACATTCAAACAAATCTTTAAAAATCAAATGAAATTTAAACACATTCAAACATAGCTTTTTGAATAAAATGAAAGTCAAACACATTCAAACAAAGATTTTTGAATCAAATGAATGTCAAACTCGTTCAAACAAAGCTCTTTGAATCAAATGAAAGTCAAAAACATTCAAACAATTTAATCCAAAACAGTCAAACATTCAAACAAAATTTTTTGAATCAAAAGAAAATCAAACACATTCAAATATATGTTTTTGAATCGAAATAAACTCAAACACAATCAAACAAAGTTTTTGAATCAAACGAAAGTTAAACACATTCAAACAGAGCTTTTTGAATCAAATGAAAGTCAAACATAATCAAACAAAGCTTTATAAATCAAATAAAAGTCAAACACATTCGACAAATCTTAGTGGATCCAAATACAGTCAATCACATTCAAACAAAAGTTTTTGAATCAAAAGAAAGTCAAACACATTCAAACAAAAGTTTTTGAATCAAATGAAAGTCAAAACATTAAAACAAAGCTTTTTGAATCAAATGAAAGTCAAATACATTCAAACAAAGCTTTTGAATCTAATGAAAGTTAAACACATTCAAACAATTCTTTTTGAATCGAAATAAAGTAAAACAAATTCAAATTAAGCTTTTGAATCAAAAGAAAGTTAAACACATTCAAACAAGTTTTTGAATCAAATGAAAGTCAAACACATTAAAACAAATCTTTCAAAATCAAATGAAAGTTAAACACATTCAAACAAAGCTTTTTGAATGTAATGAAAGTCAAACACATTCAAACAAAGCTTTTTGAATCAAAATGAAAGTCAAACACGTTCAAACAATGCTTTATGAATCTAATGAAAGTCAAACAAATTCAAACAAATCTTTTTGGATTGAAATACAGTCAAACATATTTAAACAAAACTTTTTGAATAAAAAGAAAGTCAAACACATTCAAATAAAAGTTTTTGAATCAAATGAAAGTCAAACACATTCAAACAAAGCTTTGTGAATCAAATGAAAGTCAAATACATTCAAACAACGCTTTTTGAATCTAATGATTGTCAAACACATTCAAACAAAGCTTTTTGAATCGAAATAAAGTAAAACAAAATCAAATTAAGCTTTTGAATCAAAAGAATTTAAACACATTCAAACAAGCTTTTTTGAATCAAATGAAAGTCACAATGCATTATGAATCTAATGAAAGTCAAACACATTCAAACAAATCTTTTTGGATCAAAATACAGTCAAACATATTTAAACAAAAGTTTTTGAATAAAAGAAAGTCAAACACATTCAAATAAAGTTTTTAAATCAAATGAAATTCAAACACATTCAAACAAAGCTTTTTGAATTAAATGAAAGTCAAATACATTCCAACAAAGCTTTTTGAATCTAATGAAAGTCAAACACATTCAAACAATTCTTTTTGGATCGAATGAAAGTCAAATACATTCAACAAAGCTTTTGAATCTAATGAAAGTCAAACACATTTAAACCATTCTTTTTGAATCGAAATAAAGTAAAACAAATTCAAACAAAGCTTTTTGAATCAAAAGAGTGTCAAACACATTCAAAAAGCTTTTTGAATCAAATTAAAGTCAAACACATTAAAACAAATTTAAAAATCAAATGAAATTTAAACACATTCAAACATAGTTTTTGAATCAAATGAAAGTCAAACACATTCAAATAAAAATTTTTGAATCAAATGAATGTCAAACTCGTTCAAACAAAGCTCTTTGAATCAAATGAAAGTCAAACACATTCAACAAAAGTTTTTGAATCAAATGAAAGTCAAACGCATTCAAACAAAGCTTTTTGAATTAAATGAAAGTCTAATACATTCAAACAAAGCTTTTTGAATCTATTGAATGTCAAACACATTCAAACAAAGCTTTTTGAATCAAATGAGAGTCAAACACATTCAAATATATGTTTTTGAATCGAAATAAACTCAAACACATTCAAACAAAGCTTCTTGAATCAAACGAAAGTTAAACACATTCAAAAAGCTTTTTGAATCAAATGAAAGTCAAACATAATCAAACAAAGCTTTATGAATCAAATAAAAGTCAAACACATTCAAACAAATCTTAGTGGATCCAAATACAGTCAATCACATTCAAACAAAACTTTTTGAATAAAAAGAAAGTCAAACACACAAACAAAAGTTTTTGAATCAAATGAAAGTCAAAAACATTAAAACAAAGCTTTTTGAATCAAATGAAAGTAAATACATTCAAACAAAGCTTTTTGAATCTAATGAAAGTTAAACACATTCAAACAAAATTTTTGAATCGAAATAAAGTAAAACAAATTCAAATTAAGCTTTTTGAATCAAAAGAAAGTTAAACACATTCAAACAAGTTTTTGAATCAAATGAAAGTCAAACACATTAAAACAAATCTTTCAAAATCAAATGAAAGTTAAACACATTCAAACAAAGCTTTTTGAATGTAATGAAAGTCAAACACATTCAAACAAAGCTTTTTGAATCAAATGAAAGTCAAACACGTTCAAACAATGCTTTATGAATCTAATGAAAGTCAAACAAATTCAAACAAATCTTTTTGGATCAAATAAGTCAAACATATTTAAACAAAACTTTTTGAATAAAAAGAGTGTCAAACACATTCAAATAAGCTTTTTGAATAAATAAAGTCAAACATTAAAACAAATCTTTAAAAATCAAATGAAAGTCAAACACATTCAAACAAGCTTTTTGATCAAATGAATGTCAATTCAAACAAAGCTTTTTGAATCAAATGAAACTCAAACACATTCAAACAATCTTTTTGGATCGAAATACAGTCAAACACATTCAAACAAAGCTTTTGAATAAAATGAAAGTCAAATACATTCAAACAAAGCTTTTTGAATCTAATGAATGTCAAACACATTCAAAACAAAGCTTTTTGAATCAAATGAAGTCAAACACATTCAAATAATTTTTTGAATCGAAATAAACTCAAACACATTCAAACAAAGTTTTGAATCAACGAAAGTTAAACAATTCAAACAAAGCTTTTTGAATAATGAAAGTCAAATACATTCCAACAAAGCTTTTTGAATCTAATGAAAGTCAAACACATTCAAACAATTCTTTTTGGATCGAATGAAAGTCAAATACATTCAAACAAAGTTTTTGAATCTAATGAAAGTCAAACACATTTAAACCATTCTTTTTGAATCGAAATAAAGTAAAACAAATTCAAACAAAGCTTTTTGAATCAAAAGAGTGTCAAACACATTCAAATAAGCTTTTTGAATCAAATTAAAGTCAAACACATTAAACAAATCTTTAAAAATCAAATGAAATTTAAAACATTCAAACATAGCTTTTTGAATCAAATGAAAGTCAAACACATTCAAACAAAGATTTTTGAATCAAATGAATGTCAAACTCGTTCAAACAAAGCTCTTTGAATCAAAGTCAAAAACATTCAAAAAAAAGTTTTTGAATCAAATGAAAGTCAAACGCATTCAAAAAAGCTTTTTGAATCAAATGAAAGTCAAATACATTCAAACAAAGCTTTTTGAATCTAATGAATGTCAAACACATTCAAACAAAACTTTTGAATCAAATGAAGTCAAACACATTCAAATATATGTTTTTGAATCGAAATAAACTCAAACACATTCAAACAAAGTTTCTTGAATCAAACGAAAGTTAAACACTTTCAAACAGAGCTTTTTGAATCAAATGAAAGTCAAACATAATCAAACAAAGCTTTATGAATCAAATAAAAGTCAAACACATTCAAACAAATCTTAGTGGATCCAAATACAGTCAATCACATTCAAACAAAACTTTTTGAATCAAAAGAAAGTCAAACACATTCAAACAAAAGTTTTTGAATCAAATGAAAGTCAAAAAACATTAAAACAAAGCTTTTTGAATCAAATGAAAGTCAAATACATTCAAACAAAGCTTTTTGAATCTAATGAAAGTTTAAACATATTCAAACAATTCTTTTTGAATCGAAAATAAAGTAAAACAAATTCCAAATTAAGCTTTTTGAATCAAAAGAAAGTTAAACACATTCAAACAAGTTTTTGAATCAAATGAAAGTCAAAACACATTAAAACAAATCTTTCAAAATCAAATGAAAGTTAAACACATTCAAACAAAGCTTTTTGAATGTAATGAAAGTCAAACACATTCAAACAAAGCTTTTTTGAATCAAATGAAAGTCAAAACACGTTTCAAAAAATTGCTTTATGAATCTAATGAAAAGTCAAACAAATTCAAACAAATCTTTTTGGATTGAAATACAGTCAAACATATTTAAACAAAACTTTTTGAATAAAAACAAAGTCAAACACATTCAAATAAAAGTTTTTGAATCAAATGAAAGTCAAACACATTCAAACAAAGCTTTGTGAATCAGATGAAAGTCAAATACATTCAAACAACGCTTTTTTGAATCTAATGATTGTCAAACACATTCAAACAAAGCTTTTTTGAATCAAAATAAAGTAAAAACAAAATCAAATTAAGCTTTTTGAATCAAAAGAAATTTCAACACATTCAAACAAGCTTTTTGAATCAAAATGAAAGTCACAATGCATTATGAATCTAATGAAAGTCAAACACATTCAAACAAATCTTTTTGGATCGAAATACAGTCAATCATATTTAAACAAAACTTTTTGAATAAAAAGAAAGTCAAACACATTCAAATAAATGTTTTTAAATCAAATGAAATTCAAACACATTCAAACAAAGCTTTTTGAATTAAATGAAAGTCAAATACATTCCAACAAAGCTTTTTGAATCTAATGAAAGTCAAACACATTCAAACAATTCTTTTTGGATCGAATGAAAGTCAAATACATTCAAAACAAAGCTTTTTGAATCTAATGAAAGTCAAAACACATTTAAACCATTCTTTTTGAATCGAAATAAAGTAAAAACAAATTCAAACAAAGCTTTTTGAATCAAAAGAGTGTCAAACACATTCAAATAAGCTTTTTGAATCAAATTAAAGTCAAACACATTAAAACAAATCTTTAAAAATCAAATGAAATTTAAACACATTCAAAACATAGCTTTTTGAATCAAATGAAAGTCAAACACATTCAAACAAAGATTTTTGAATCAAATGAATGTCAAACTCGTTCAAACAAAGCTCTTTGAATCAAATGAAAGTCAAACACATTCAAACAAAAGTTTTTGAATCAAATGAAAGTCAAACACATCCAAACAAAGCTTTTTAAATTAAATGAAAGTCTAATACATTCAAACAAAGCTTTTTGAATCTATTGAATGTCAAACACATTCAAAACAAAGCTTTTTGAATCAAATGAGAGTCAAACATATTCAAATATATGTTTTTGAATCGAAATAAACTCAAACACATTCAAACAAAGCTTCTTGAATCAAACGAAAGTTAAACACATTCAAACAGAGCTTTTTGAATCAAATGAAAGTCAAACATAATCAAACAAAGCTTTATGAATCAAATAAAAGTCAAACATATTCAAACAAATCTTAGTGGATCCAAATACAGTCAATCACATTCAAACAAAAACTTTTTGAATAAAACGAAAGTCAAACACATTCAAACAAAAAGTTTTTTGAATCAAATGAAAGTCAAAAACATTAAAACAAAGCTTTTTGAATCAAATGAAAGTTAAATACATTCAAACAAAGCTTTTTGAATCTAATGAAAGTTAAACACATTCAAACAAAGCTTTTTGAATCAAATGAAACTCAAACACATTCAAACAAATCTTTTTGGATCGAAATACAGTCAAACACATTCAAACAAAGCTTTTTGAATCAAATGAAACCCAAATACATTCAAACAAAGCTTTTTGAATCTAATGAATGTCAAAACACATTCAAACAAAGCTTTTTGAATCAAATGAGAGTCAAACACATTCAAATATATGTTTTTGAATCGAAATAAACTCAAACACATTCAAACAAAGCTTCTTGAATCAAACGAAAGTTAAACACTTTCAAACAGAGCTTTTTGAATCTAATGAAAGTCAAACACATTCAAACAAATCTTTTTGGATCGAAATACAGTCAAACATATTTAAACAAAACTTTTTGAATAAAAAGAAAGTCAAAACACATTAAAATAAATGTTTTTAAATCAAATGAAATTCAAACACATTCAAACAAAGCTTTTTGAATTAAATGAAAGTCAAATACATTCCAACAAAGCTTTTTGAATCTAATGAAAGTCAAACACATTCAAACAATTCTTTTTGGATCGAATGAAAGTCAAATACATTCAAACAAAGCTTTTTTAATCTAATGAAAGTCAAACACATTTAAACCATTCTTTTTGAATCGAAATAAAGTAAAACAAATTCAAACAAAGCTTTTTTAATCAAAAGAGTGTCAAACACATTCAAATAAGCTTTTTGAATCAAATTAAAGTCAAACACATTAAAACAAATCTTTAAAAATCAAATGAAAGTTAAACACATTCAAACATAGCTTTTTGAATCAAATGAAAGTCAAACACCTTCAAACAAAGATTTTTGAATCAAATGAATGTCAAACTCGTTCAAATAAAGCTCTTTGAATCAGATGAAAGTCAAAAACATTCAAACAAAAGTTTTTGAATCAAATGAAAGTCAAACGCATTCAAACAAAAGCTTTTTGAATCAAATGAAAGTCAAATACATTCAAACAAAGCTTTTTGAATCTAATGAATGTCAAACACATTCAAACAAACTTTTTGAATCAAGTGAGAGTCAAACACATTCAAATATATGTTTTTGAATCGAAATAAACTCAAACACATTCAAACAAAGTTTCTTGAATCAAACGAAAGTTAAACACTTTCAAACAGAGCTTTTTTGAATCAAATGAAAGTCAAACATAATCAAACAAAGCTTTATGAATCAAATAAAAGTCAAACACATTCAAACAAATCTTAGTGGATCCAAATACAGTCAATCACATTCAAACAAAACTTTTTGAATCAAAAGAAAGTCAAACACATTCAAACAAAAGTTTTTGAATCAAATGAAAGTCAAAAACATTAAAACAAAGCTTTTTGAATCAAATGAAAGTCAAATACATTCAAACAAAGCTTTTTGAATCTAATGAAAGTTAAACATATTCAAACAATTCTTTTTGAATCGAAATAAAGTAAAACAAATTCAAATTAAGCTTTTTGAATCAAAAGAAAGTTAAACACATTCAAACAAGTTTTTGAATCAAATGAAAGTCAAACACATTAAAACAAATCTTTCAAAATCAAATGAAAGTTAAACACATTCAAACAAAGCTTTTTGAATGTAATGAAAGTCAAAACACATTCAAACAAAGCTTTTTGAATCAAATGAAAGTCAAACACGTTCAAAAATTGCTTTATGAATCTAATGAAAGTCAAACAAATTCAAACAAATCTTTTTGGATTGAAATACAGTCAAACATATTTAAACAAAACTTTTTGAATAAAAACAAAGTCAAACACATTCAAATAAAAGTTTTTGAATCAAATGAAAGTCAAACACATTCAAACAAAGCTTTGTGAATCAGATGAAAGTCAAATACATTCAAACAACGCTTTTTGAATCTAATGATTGTCAAACACATTCAAACAAAGCTTTTTGAATCAAAATAAAGTAAAACAAAATCAAATTAAGCTTTTTGAATCAAAAGAAATTTAAACACATTCAAACAAGCTTTTTGAATCAAATGAAAGTCACAATGCATTATGAATCTAATGAAAGTCAAACACATTCAAACAAATCTTTTTGGATCGAAATACAGTCAATCATATTTAAACAAAACTTTTTGAATAAAAAGAAAGTAAAACACATTCAAATAAATGTTTTTAAATCAAATGAAATTCAAAACACATTCAAACAAAGCTTTTTGAATTAAATGAAAGTCAAATACATTCCAACAAAGCTTTTTGAATCTAATGAAAGTCAAACACATTCAAACAATTCTTTTTGGATCGAATGAAAGTCAAATACATTCAAACAAAGCTTTTTGAATCTAATGAAAGTCAAACACATTTAAACCATTCTTTTTGAATCGAAATAAAGTAAAACAAATTCAAACAAAGCTTTTTGAATCAAAAGAGTGTCAAACACATTCAAATAAGCTTTTTGAATCAAATTAAAGTCAAACACATTAAAACAAATCTTTAAAAATCAAAATGAAATTTAAACACATTCAAACATAGCTTTTTGAATCAAATGAAAGTCAAACACATTCAAACAAAGATTTTTGAATCAAATGAATGTCAAACTCGTTCAAACAAAGCTCTTTGAATCAAATGAAAGTCAAACACATTCAAACAAAAGTTTTTGAATCAAATGAAAGTCAAACACATCCAAACAAAGCTTTTTTAAATTAAATGAAAGTCTAATACATTCAAACAAAGCTTTTTGAATCTATTGAATGTCAAACACATTCAAACAAAGCTTTTTGAATCAAATGAGAGTCAAACATATTCAAATATATGTTTTTGAATCGAAATAAACTCAAACACATTCAAACAAAGCTTCTTGAATCAAACGAAAGTTAAACACATTCAAACAGAGCTTTTTGAATCAAATGAAAGTCAAACATAATCAAACAAAGCTTTATGAATCAAATAAAAGTCAAACATATTCAAACAAATCTTAGTGGATCCAAATACAGTCAATCACATTCAAACAAAACTTTTTGAATAAAACGAAAGTCAAACACATTCAAACAAAAGTTTTTGAATCAAATGAAAGTCAAAAACATTAAAACAAAGCTTTTTGAATCAAATGAAAGTTAAATACATTCAAACAAAGCTTTTTGAATCTAATGAAAGTTAAACACATTCAAATAAAGCTTTTTGAATCAAATGAAACTCAAACACATTCAAACAAATCTTTTTGGATCGAAATACAGTCAAACACATTCAAACAAAGCTTTTTGAATCAAATGAAACCCAAATACATTCAAACAAAGCTTTTTGAATCTAATGAATGTCAAACACATTCAAACAAAGCTTTTTGAATCAAATGAGAGTCAAACACATTCAAATATATGTTTTTGAATCGAAATAAACTCAAACACATTCAAACAAAGCTTCTTGAATCAAACGAAAGTTAAACACTTTCAAACAGAGCTTTTTGAATCTAATGAAAGTCAAACACATTCAAACAAATCTTTTTGGATCGAAATACAGTCAAACATATTTAAACAAAACTTTTTGAATAAAAAGAAAGTCAAACACATTAAAATAAATGTTTTTAAATCAAATGAAATTCAAACACATTCAAACAAAGCTTTTTGAATTAAATGAAAGTCAAATACATTCCAACAAAGCTTTTTGAATCTAATGAAAGTCAAACACATTCAAACAATTCTTTTTGGATCGAATGAAAGTCAAATACATTCAAACAAAGCTTTTTTAATCTAATGAAAGTCAAACACATTTAAACCATTCTTTTTGAATCGAAATAAAGTAAAACAAATTCAAACAAAGCTTTTTTAATCAAAAGAGTGTCAAACACATTCAAATAAGCTTTTTGAATCAAATTAAAGTCAAACACATTAAAACAAATCTTTAAAAATCAAATGAAAGTTAAACACATTCAAACATAGCTTTTTGAATCAAATGAAAGTCAAACACCTTCAAACAAAGATTTTTGAATCAAATGAATGTCAAACTCGTTCAAATAAAGCTCTTTGAATCAGATGAAAGTCAAAAACATTCAAACAAAAGTTTTTGAATCAAATGAAAGTCAAACGCATTCAAACAAAGCTTTTTGAATCAAATGAAAGTCAAATACATTCAAACAAAGCTTTTTGAATCTAATGAATGTCAAACACATTCAAACAAACTTTTTGAATCAAGTGAGAGTCAAACACATTCAAATATATGTTTTTGAATCGAAATAAACTCAAACACATTCAAACAAAGTTTCTTGAATCAAACGAAAGTTAAACACTTTCAAACAGAGCTTTTTGAATCAAATGAAAGTCAAACATAATCAAACAAAGCTTTATGAATCAAATAAAAGTCAAACACATTCAAACAAATCTTAGTGGATCCAAATACAGTCAATCACATTCAAACAAAAACTTTTTGAATCAAAAGAAAGTCAAACACATTCAAACAAAAGTTTTTGAATCAAATGAAAGTCAAAAACATTAAAACAAAGCTTTTTGAATCAAATGAAAGTCAAATACATTCAAACAAAGCTTTTTGAATCTAATGAAAGTTAAACATATTCAAACAATTCTTTTTGAATCGAAATAAAGTAAAACAAATTCAAATTAAGCTTTTTGAATCAAAAGAAAGTTAAACACATTCAAACAAGTTTTTGAATCAAATGAAAGTCAAACACATTAAAACAAATCTTTCAAAATCAAATGAAAGTTAAACACATTCAAACAAAGCTTTTTGAATGTAATGAAAGTCAAACACATTCAAACAAAGCTTTTTGAATCAAATGAAAGTCAAACACGTTCAAAAATTGCTTTATGAATCAAATGAAAGTCAAACAAATTCAAAACAAATCTTTTTGGATTGAAATACAGTCAAACATATTTAAACAAAACTTTTTGAATAAAAACAAAGTCAAACACATTCAAATAAAAGTTTTTGAATCAAATGAAAGTCAAACACATTCAAACAAAGCTTTGTGAATCAGATGAAAGTCAAATACATTCAAACAACGCTTTTTGAATCTAATGATTGTCAAACACATTCAAACAAAGCTTTTTGAATCAAAATAAAGTAAAACAAAATCAAATTAAGCTTTTTGAATCAAAAGAAATTTAAACACATTCAAACAAGCTTTTTGAATCAAATGAAAGTCACAATGCATTATGAATCTAATGAAAGTCAAACACATTCAAACAAATCTTTTTGGATCGAAATACAGTCAATCATATTTAAACAAAACTTTTTTGAATAAAAAGAAAGTCAAACACATTCAAATAAATGTTTTTAAATCAAATGAAATTCAAACACATTCAAACAAAGCTTTTTGAATTAAATGAAAGTCAAATACATTCCAACAAAGCTTTTTGAATCTAATGAAAGTCAAACACATTCAAACAATTCTTTTTGGATCGAATGAAAGTCAAATACATTCAAACAAAGCTTTTTGAATCTAATGAAAGTCAAACACATTTAAACCATTCTTTTTGAATCGAAATAAAGTAAAACAAATTCAAACAAAGCTTTTTGAATCAAAAGAGTGTCAAACACATTCAAATAAGCTTTTTGAATCAAATTAAAGTCAAACACATTAAAACAAATCTTTAAAAATCAAATGAAATTTAAACACATTCAAACATAGCTTTTTGAATCAAATGAAAGTCAAACACATTCAAACAAAGATTTTTGAATCAAATGAATGTCAAACTCGTTCAAACAAAGCTCTTTGAATCAAATGAAAGTCAAACACATTCAAACAAAAGTTTTTGAATCAAATGAAAGTCAAACACATCCAAACAAAGCTTTTTAAATTAAATGAAAGTCTAATACATTCAAACAAAGCTTTTTGAATCTATTGAATGTCAAACACATTCAAACAAAGCTTTTTGAATCAAATGAGAGTCAAACATATTCAAATATATGTTTTTGAATCGAAATAAACTCAAACACATTCAAACAAAGCTTCTTGAATCAAACGAAAGTTAAACACATTCAAACAGAGCTTTTTGAATCAAATGAAAGTCAAACATAATCAAACAAAGCTTTATGAATCAAATAAAAGTCAAACATATTCAAACAAATCTTAGTGGATCCAAATACAGTCAATCACATTCAAACAAAACTTTTTGAATAAAACGAAAGTCAAACACATTCAAACAAAAGTTTTTGAATCAAATGAAAGTCAAAAACATTAAAACAAAGCTTTTTGAATCAAATGAAAGTTAAATACATTCAAACAAAGCTTTTTGAATCTAATGAAAGTTAAACACATTCAAACAAAGCTTTTTGAATCAAATGAAACTCAAACACATTCAAACAAAATCTTTTTGGATCGAAATACAGTCAAACACATTCAAACAAAGCTTTTTGAATCAAATGAAAGCCAAATACATTCAAACAAAGCTTTTTGAATCTAATGAATGTCAAACACATTCAAACAAAGCTTTTTGAATCAAATGAGAGTCAAACACATTCAAATATATGTTTTTGGAATCGAAATAAACTCAAACACATTCAAACAAAGCTTCTTGAATCAAACGAAAGTTAAACACTTTCAAACAGAGCTTTTTTGAATCTAATGAAAGTCAAACACATTCAAACAAATCTTTTTGGATCGAAATACAGTCAAACATATTTAAACAAAACTTTTTGAATAAAAAGAAAGTCAAACACATTAAAAATAAATGTTTTTAAATCAAATGAAATTCAAACACATTCAAACAAAGCTTTTTGAATTAAATGAAAGTCAAATACATTCCAACAAAGCTTTTTGAATCTAATGAAAGTCAAACACATTCAAACAATTCTTTTTGGATCGAATGAAAGTCAAATACATTCAAACAAAGCTTTTTTAATCTAATGAAAGTCAAACACATTTAAACAATTCTTTTTGAATCGAAATAAAGTAAAACAAATTCAAACAAAGCTTTTTTAATCAAAAGAGTGTCAAACACATTCAAATAAGCTTTTTGAATCAAATTAAAGTCAAACACATTAAAACAAATCTTTAAAAATCAAATGAAATTTAAACACATTCAAACATAGCTTTTTGAATCAAATGAAAGTCAAACACTTTCAAACAAAGATTTTTGAATCAAATGAATGTCAAACTCGTTCAAATAAAGCTCTTTGAATCAGATGAAAGTCAAAAACATTCAAACAAAAGTTTTTGAATCAAATGAAAGTCAAACGCATTCAAACAAAGCTTTTTGAATCAAATGAAAGTCAAATACATTCAAACAAAGCTTTTTGAATCTAATGAATGTCAAACACATTCAAACAAACTTTTTGAATCAAGTGAGAGTCATACACATTCAAATATATGTTTTTGAATCGAAATAAACTCAAACACATTCAAACAAAGTTTCTTGAATCAAACGAAAGTTAAACACTTTCAAACAGAGCTTTTTGAATCAAATGAAAGTCAAACATAATCAAACAAAGCTTTATGAATCAAATAAAAGTCAAACACATTCAAACAAATCTTAGTGGATCCAAATACAGTCAATCACATTCAAACAAAAACTTTTTGAATCAAAAAGAAAGTCAAACACATTCAAACAAAAGTTTTTGAATCAAATGAAAGTCAAAAAACATTAAAACAAAGCTTTTTGAATCAAATGAAAGTCAAATACATTCAAACAAAGCTTTTTGAATCTAATGAAAGTTAAACACATTCAAACAATAATTTTTGAATCAAAAAAAAGTAAAACAAATTCAAATTAAGCTTTTTGAATCAAAAGAAAGTTAAACACATTCAAACAAGTTTTTGAATCAAATGAAAGTCAAACACATTAAAACAAATCTTTCAAAATCAAATGAAAGTTAAACACATTCAAACAAAGCTTTTTGAATGTAATGAAAGTCAAACACATTCAAACAAAGCTTTTTGAATCAAATGAAAGTCAAACACGTTCAAAAATTGCTTTATGAATCTAATGAAAGTCAAACAAATTCAAACAAATCTTTTTGGATTGAAATACAGTCAAAACATATTTAAACAAAACTTTTTGAATAAAAACAAAGTCAAACACATTCAAATAAAAGTTTTTGAATCAAATGAAAGTCAAACACATTCAAACAAAGCTTTGTGAATCAGATGAAAGTCAAATACATTCAAACAACGCTTTTTGAATCTAATGATTGTCAAACACATTCAAACAAAGCTTTTTGAATCAAAATAAAGTAAAACAAAATCAAATTAAGCTTTTTGAATCAAAAGAAATTTAAACACATTCAAACAAGCTTTTTGAATCAAATGAAAGTCACAATGCATTATGAATCTAATGAAAGTCAAACACATTCAAACAAATCTTTTTGGATCGAAATACAGTCAATCATATTTAAACAAAACTTTTTGAATAAAAAGAAAGTCAAACACATTCAAATAAATGTTTTTAAATCAAATGAAATTCAAACACATTCAAACAAAGCTTTTTGAATTAAATGAAAGTCAAATACATTCCAACAAAGCTTTTTGAATCTAATGAAAGTCAAACACATTCAAACAATTCTTTTTGGATCGAATGTAAGTCAAATACATTCAAACAAAGCTTTTTGAATCTAATGAAAGTCAAACACATTTAAACCATTCTTTTTGAATCGAAATAAAGTAAAACAAATTCAAACAAAGCTTTTTGAATCAAAAGAGTGTCAAACACATTCAAATAAGCTTTTTGAATCAAATTAAAGTCAAACACATTAAAACAAATCTTTAAAAATCAAATGAAATTTAAACACATTCAAACATAGCTTTTTGAATCAAATGAAAGTCAAACACATTCAAACAAAGATTTTTGAATCAAATGAATGTCAAACTCGTTCAAACAAAGCTCTTTGAATCAAATGAAAGTCAAACACATTCAAACAAAAGTTTTTGAATCAAATGAAAGTCAAACACATCCAAACAAAGCTTTTTAAATTAAATGAAAGTCTAATACATTCAAACAAAGCTTTTTGAATCTATTGAATGTCAAACACATTCAAACAAAGCTTTTTGAATCAAATGAGAGTCAAACATATTCAAATATATGTTTTTGAATCGAAATAAACTCAAACACATTCAAACAAAGCTTCTTGAATCAAACGAAAGTTAAACACATTCAAACAGAGCTTTTTGAATCAAATGAAAGTCAAACATAATCAAACAAAGCTTTATGAATCAAATAAAAGTCAAACATATTCAAACAAATCTTAGTGGATCCAAATACAGTCAATCACATTCAAACAAAACTTTTTGAATAAAACGAAAGTCAAACACATTCAAACAAAAGTTTTTGAATCAAATGAAAGTCAAAAACATTAAAACAAAGCTTTTTGAATCAAATGAAAGTTAAATACATTCAAACAAAGCTTTTTGAATCTAATGAAAGTTAAACACATTCAAACAAAGCTTTTTGAATCAAATGAAACTCAAACACATTCAAACAAATCTTTTTGGATCGAAATACAGTCAAACACATTCAAACAAAGCTTTTTGAATCAAATGAAAGCCAAATACATTCAAACAAAGCTTTTTGAATCTAATGAATGTCAAACACATTCAAACAAAGCTTTTTGAATCAAATGAGAGTCAAACACATTCAAATATATGTTTTGGAATCGAAATAAACTCAAACACATTCAAACAAAGCTTCTTGAATCAAACGAAAGTTAAACACTTTCAAACAGAGCTTTTTGAATCTAATGAAAGTCAAACACATTCAAACAAATCTTTTTGGATCGAAATACAGTCAAACATATTTAAACAAAACTTTTTGAATAAAAAGAAAGTCAAACACATTAAAATAAATGTTTTTAAATCAAATGAAATTCAAACACATTCAAACAAAGCTTTTTGAATTAAATGAAAGTCAAATACATTCCAACAAAGCTTTTTGAATCTAATGAAAGTCAAACACATTCAAACAATTCTTTTTGGATCGAATGAAAGTCAAATACATTCAAACAAAGCTTTTTTAATCTAATGAAAGTCAAACACATTTAAACCATTCTTTTTGAATCGAAATAAAGTAAAACAAATTCAAACAAAGCTTTTTTAATCAAAAGATTGTCAAACACATTCAAATAAGCTTTTTGGAATCAAATTAAAGTCAAACACATTAAAACAAATCTTTAAAAATCAAATGAAATTTAAAACACATTCAAACATAGCTTTTTGAATCAAATGAAAGTCAAACACTTTCAAACAAAGATTTTTGAATCAAATGAATGTCAAACTCGTTCAAATAAAGCTCTTTGAATCAGATGAAAGTCAAAAACATTCAAACAAAAGTTTTTGAATCAAATGAAAGTCAAACGCATTTCAAACAAAGCTTTTTGAATCAAATGAAAGTCAAATACATTCAAACAAAGCTTTTTGAATCTAATGAATGTCAAACACATTCAAACAAACTTTTTGAATCAAGTGAGAGTCAAACACATTCAAATATATGTTTTTGAATCGAAATAAACTCAAACACATTCAAACAAAGTTTCTTGAATCAAACGAAAGTTAAACACTTTCAAACAGAGCTTTTTGAATCAAATGAAAGTCAAACATAATCAAACAAAGCTTTATGAATCAAATAAAAGTCAAACACATTCAAACAAATCTTAGTGGATCCAAATACAGTCAATCACATTCAAACAAAACTTTTTGAATCAAAAGAAAGTCAAACACATTCAAACAAAAGTTTTTGAATCAAATGAAAGTCAAAAACATTAAAACAAAGCTTTTTGAATCAAATGAAAGTCAAATACATTCAAACAAAGCTTTTTGAATCTAATGAAAGTTAAACACATTCAAACAATAATTTTTGAATCAAAAAAAAGTAAAACAAATTCAAATTAAGCTTTTTGAATCAAAAGAAAGTTAAACACATTCAAACAAGTTTT
The DNA here is from genome assembly GCF_001683475.1 of Chenopodium quinoa. Lineage (NCBI taxonomy): Eukaryota > Viridiplantae > Streptophyta > Magnoliopsida > Caryophyllales > Amaranthaceae > Chenopodium > Chenopodium quinoa. Next base: position 18,216 of record NW_018743972.1, read on the forward strand.
TTAATCAAATGAAAGTCAAACACATTAAAACAAATCTTTCAAAATCAAATGAAAGTTAAACACATTCAAACAAAGCTTTTTGAATGTAATGAAAGTCAAACACATTCAAACAAAGCTTTTTGAATCAAATGAAAAGTCAAACACGTTCAAAAAATTGCTTTATGAATCTAATGAAAGTCAAACAAATTCAAACAAATCTTTTTGGATTGAAATACAGTCAAACATATTTAAACAAAACTTTTTGAATAAAAACAAAGTCAAACACATTCAAATAAAAGTTTTTGAATCAAATGAAAGTCAAACACATTCAAACAAAGCTTTGTGAATCAGATGAAAAGTCAAATACATTCAAAACAACGCTTTTTGAATCTAATGATTGTCAAAACACATTCAAAAAACAAAGCTTTTTGAATCAAAATAAAGTAAAACAAAATCAAATTAAGCTTTTTGAATCAAAAGAAAATTTAAACACATTCAAACAAGCTTTTTGAATTCAAATGAAAGTCACAATGCATTATGAATCTAATGAAAGTCAAACACATTCAAACAAATCTTTTTGGATCGAAATACAGTCAATCATATTTAAACAAACTTTTTGAATAAAAAGAAAGTCAAACACATTCAAATAAATGTTTTTAAATCAAATGAAATTCAAAACACATTCAAACAAAGCTTTTTGAATTAAATGAAAGTCAAATACATTCCAACAAAGCTTTTTGAATCTAATGAAAGTCAAACACATTCAAACAATTCTTTTTGGATCGAATGAAAGTCAAATACATTTCAAACAAAGCTTTTTGAATCTAATGAAAGTCAAAACACATTTAAACCATTCTTTTTGAATCGAAATAAAGTAAAACAAATTCAAACAAAGCTTTTTGAATCAAAAGAGTGTCAAACACATTCAAATAAGCTTTTTGAATCAAATTAAAGTCAAACACATTAAAACAAATCTTTAAAAATCAAATGAAATTTAAACACATTCAAACATAGCTTTTTGAATCAAATGAAAAGTCAAACACATTCAAACAAAGATTTTTGAATCAAATGAATGTCAAACTCGTTCAAACAAAGCTCTTTGAATCAAATGAAAGTCAAACACATTCAAACAAAAGTTTTTGAATCAAATGAAAGTCAAACACATCCAAACAAAGCTTTTTAATTAAATGAAAGTCTAATACATTCAAACAAAGCTTTTTGAATCTATTGAATGTCAAACACATTCAAACAAAGCTTTTTGAATCAAATGAGAGTCAAACATATTCAAATATATGTTTTTTGAATCGAAATAAACTCAAACACATTCAAACAAAGCTTCTTGAATCAAACGAAAAGTTAAACACATTCAAACAGAGCTTTTTGAATCAAATGAAAGTCAAACATAATCAAACAAAGCTTTATGAATCAAATAAAAGTCAAACATATTCAAACAAATCTTAGTGGATCCAAATACAGTCAATCACATTCAAAACAAAACTTTTTGAATAAAAAAGAAAGTCAAAACACATTCAAAAACAAAAGTTTTTTGAATCAAATGAAAGTCAAAAACATTAAAACAAAGCTTTTTGAATCAAATGAAAGTTAAATACATTCAAACAAAGCTTTTTGAAATCTAATGAAAGTTAAAACACATTCAAACAAAGCTTTTTGAATTCAAATGAAAACTCAAACAAATTCAAACAAATCTTTTTGGGATCGAAATACAGTCAAACACATTCAAACAAAGCTTTTTTGAATCAAATGAAAGCCAAATACATTCAAACAAAGCTTTTTGAATCTAATGAATGTCAAACACATTCAAAACAAAGCTTTTGAATCAAATGAGAGTCAAACACATTCAAATATATGTTTTTGAAATCGAAATAAACTCAAACACATTCAAACAAAGCTTCTTGAATCAAACGAAAGTTAAAACACTTTCAAACAGAGCTTTTGAATCTAATGAAAGTCAAAACACATTTCAAACAAATCTTTTTTGGATCGAAAATACAGTCAAACATATTTAAACAAAACTTTTTGAATAAAAAGAAAGTCAAACACATTAAAATAAATGTTTTTAAATCAAATGAAATTCAAACACATTCAAACAAAGCTTTTGAATTAAATGAAAGTCAAATACATTCCAACAAAGCTTTTTGAATCTAATGAAAGTCAAACACATTCAAACAATCTTTTTGGATCGAATGAAAGTCAAATACATTCAAACAAAGCTTTTTTAATCTAATGAAAGTCAAACACATTTAAACCATTCTTTTTGAATCAAATAAAGTAAAACAATTCAAACAAAGCTTTTTTAATCAAAAGAGTGTCAAACACATTCAAATAAGCTTTTTGAATCAAATTAAAGTCAAACACATTAAAACAAATCTTTAAAAATCAAATGAAATTCAAACACATTCAAACATAGCTTTTTGAATCAAATGAAAGTCAAACACATTCAAACAAAGATTTTTGAAAAATAAAAAACTTGTTCAAACAAATTTGAATCAAATGAAAGTCAAAACATTCAAACAAAGTTTTTGAATCAAATGAAAGTCAAACATTCAAACAAAGCTTTTTGAATCTAATGAAAGTTAAACACATTCAAACAATTCTTTTTGAATCGAAATAAAGTAAAACAAATTCAAATTAAGCTTTTTGAATCAAAAGAAGTTAAACACATTCAAACAAGTTTTTGAATCAAATGAAAGTCAAACACATTAAAAAATCTTTCAAAATCAAATGAAAGTTAAACACATTCAAACAAAGCTTTTTGAATGTAATGAAAGTCAAACACATTCAAACAAAGCTTTTTGAATCAAATGAAAGTCAAACACGTTCAAACAATGCTTTATGAATCTAATGAAAGTCAAACAAATTCAAACAAATCTTTTTGGATTGAAATACAGTCAAACATATTTAACAAACTTTTTGAATAAAAACAAAGTCAAACACATTCAAATAAAAGTTTTTGAATCAAATGAAAGTCAAACACATTCAAACAAAGCTTTGTGAATCAAATGAAAGTCAAATACATTCAAACAACGCTTTTTGAATCTAATGATTGTCAAACACATTCAAACAAAGCTTTTTGAATCGAAATAAAGTAAAACAAAATCAAATTAAGCTTTTTGAATCAAAAGAAATTTAAACACATTCAAACAAGCTTTTTGAATCAAATGAAAGTCACAATGCATTATGAATCTAATGAAAGTCAAACACATTCAAACAAATTTTTGGATCGAAATACAGTCAAACATATTTAAACAAAACTTTTTGAATAAAAAGAAAGTCAAACACATTCAAATAAATGTTTTTAATCAAATGAAATTCAAACACATTCAAACAAAGCTTTTTGAATTTAATGAAAGTCAAACATTCCAACAAAGCTTTTTGAATCTAATGAAAGTCAAACACATTCAAACAATTCTTTTTGATCGAATGAAAGTCAAATACATTCAAACAAAGCTTTTTTAATCAAAAGAGTGTCAAACACATTCAAATAACTTTTTGAATTCAAATTAAAGTCAAAACACATTAAAACAAATCTTTAAAAATTCAAATGAAATTTAAACACATTCAAACATAGCTTTTTGAATCAAATGAAAGTCAAACACATTCAAACAAAGATTTTTAAATCAAATAAATGTCAAACTCGTTCAAACAAAGCTCTTTGAATCAAATGAAAGTCAAACACATTCAAACAAAAGTTCTTGAATCAAATGAAAGTCAAACGCATTCAAACAAAGCTTTTTGAATTAAATGAAAGTCTAATACATTCAAACAAAGCTTTTTGAATCTATTGAATGTCAAACACATTCAAATATATGTTTTTTGAATCGAAATAAACTCAAACACATTCAAACAAAGCTTCTTGAATCAAACGAAAGTTAAACACTTTCAAACAGAGCTTTTTGAATCAAATGAAAAGTCAAACACGTTCAAACAAAGCTTTATGAATCAAATAAAAGTCAAACACATTCAAACAAATCTTAGTGGATCCAAATACAGTCAAACACGTTCAAACAAAATTTTTTGAATAAAAAGAATGTCAAACACATTCAAATAAAAGTTTTTAAAATCAAATGAAATTCAAACACATTCAAACAAAGCTTTTTGAATTAAATGAAAGTCAAATACATTCCAACAAACCTTTTTGAATCTAATGAAAGTCAAACACATTCAAACAATTCTTTTTGGATCGAATGAAAGTCAAATACATTCAAACAAAGCTTTTTGAATCTGATGAAAGTCAAACACATTGAAACCATTCTTTTGAATCGAAATAAAGTAAAACAAATTCAAACAAAGCTTTTTGAATCGAAAGAGTGTCAAACACATTCAAATAAGCTTTTTGAATCAAATTAAAGTCAAACACATTAAAACAACTCTTTAAAAATCAAATGAAATTTAAAACACATTCAAACATAGCTTTTTGAATCAAATGAAAGTCAAAACACATTCAAACAAAGATTTTTGAATCAAATGAATGTCAAACTTGTTCAAACAAAGCTCTTTGAATCAAATGAAAGTCAAACACATTCAAACAAAAGTTTTTGAATCAAATGAAAGTCAAACGCATTCAAACAAAGCTTTTTAAATCAAATGAAAGTCAAATACATTCAAACAAGCTTTTTGAATCTATTGAATGTCAAACACATTCAAACAAAGCTTTTAGAATCAAATGAGAGTCAAACACATTCAAATATATGTTTTTGAATTGAAATAAACTCAAACACATTCAAACAAAATTTCTTGAATCAAACGAAAGTTAAACACATTCAAACAGAGCTTTTTGAATCAAATGAAAGTCAAACATAATCAAACAAAGCTTTATGAATCAAATAAAAGTCAAACACATTCAAAAAAATCTTAGTGGATCCAAATACAGTTAATCACATTCAAACAAAACTTTTTGAATAAAAAGAAAGTCAAACACATTCAAACAAAAGTTTTTGAATCAAATGAAAGTCAAAAACATTAAAACAAAGCTTTTTGAATCAAATGAAAGTCAAATACATTCAAACAAAGCTTTTTGAATCTAATGAAAGTTAAACACATTCAAACAATAATTTTTGAATCAAAAAAAAGTAAAACAAATTCAAATTAAGCTTTTTGAATCAAAAGAAAGTTAAACACATTCAAACAAGTTTTTGAATCAAATGAAAGTCAAACACATTAAAACAAATCTTTCAAAATCAAATGAAAGTTAAACACATTCAAACAAAGCTTTTTGAATGTAATGAAAGTCAAACACATTCAAACAAAGCTTTTGAATCAAATGAAAGTCAAACACGTTCAAACAATGCTTTATGAATCTAATGAAAGTCAAACAAATTCAAACAAATCTTTTTGATCAAATACAGTCAAACATATTTAAACAAAACTTTTTGAATAAAAAGAGTGTCAAACACATTCAAATAAGATTTTTGAATCAAATAAAAGTCAAACACATTAAAACAAATCTTTAAAAATCAAATGAAAGTCAAACACATTCAAACATAGCTTTTTGACTCAAATGAATGTCACACTCGTTCAAACAAAGCTTTTTGAATCAAATGAAACTCAAACACATTCAAACAAATCTTTTTGGATCAAATACAGTCAAACACATTCAAACAAAGCTTTTTGAATCAAATGAAAGTCAAATACATTCAAACAAAGCTTTTTGAATCTAATGAATGTCAAACACATTTAAAACAAAGCTTTTTGAATCAAATGAGAGTCAAACACATTCAAATATATGTTTTTGAATCGAAATAAACTCAAACACATTCAAACAAAGCTTCTTGAATCAAACGAAAGTTAAAACACTTTCAAAAGAGCTTTTTGAATCAAATGAAAGTCAAACACGTTCAAACAAAGCTTTATGAATCAAATAAAAGTCAAACACATTCAAACAAATCTTAGTGGATCCAAATACAGTCAAACACGTTCAAACAAAATTTTTTGAATAAAAAGAATGTCAAACACATTCAAATAAAAGTTTTTAAATCAAATGAAATTCAAACACATTCAAACAAAGCTTTTTGAATTAAATGAAAGTCAAATACATTCCAACAAACCTTTTGAATCTAATGAAAGTCAAACACATTCAAACAATTCTTTTTGGATCGAATTAAAGTCAAATACATTCAAACAAAGCTTTTTGAATCTAATGAAAGTCAAACACATTGAAACCATTTTTTGAATCGAAATAAAGTAAAACAAAAACAAAGCTTTTTGAATCGAAAGAGTGTCAAACACATTCAAATAAGCTTTTTGAATCAAATTAAAGTCAAACACATTAAAACAAATCTTTAAAAAATCAAATGAAATTTAAACACATTTAAAACATAGCTTTTTGAATCAAATGAAAGTCAAACACATTCAAACAAAGATTTTTGAATCAAATGAATGTCAAACTCGTTCAAACAAAGCTCTTTGAATCAAATGAAAGTCAAACACATTCAAACAAAAGTTTTTGAATTAAATGAAAGTCAAACGCATTCAAACAAAGCTTTTTGAATCAAAAAGTCAAATACATTCAAACAAAGCTTTTTGAATCTATTGAATGTCAAACACATTCAAACAAAGCTTTTTGAATGTCAAACACATTAAAACAAAGATTTTTGAATCAAATGAATGTCAAACTCGTTCAAACAAAGCTCTTTGAATCAAATGAAAGTCAAAACACATTCAAACAAAGCTTTTTAAATCAAGTGAAAGTCAAATACATTCAAACAAAGCTTTTTGAATCTATTGAATGTCAAACACATTCAAACAAAGCTTTTGAATCAAATGAGAGTCAAACACATTCAAATATATGTTTTTGAATCGAAATAAACTCAAACACATTCAAACAAAGTTTCTTGAATCAAACGAAAGTTAAACACATTCAAACAGAGCTTTTTGAATCAAATGAAAGTCAAACATAATCAAACAAAGCTTTATGAATCAAATAAAAGTCAAACACATTCAAACAAATCTTAGTGGATCCAAATACAGTCAATCACATTCAAACAAAACTTTTTGAATAAAAAGAAAGTCAAACACATTCAAACAAAAGTTTTTGAATCAAATGAAAGTCAAAAACATTAAAACAAAGCTTTTTGAATCAAATGAAAGTTAAATACATTCAAACAAAGCTTTTTGAATTTAATGAAAGTTAAACACATTCAAACAATAATTTTTGAATCAAAAAAAAGTAAAACAAATTCAAATTAAGCTTTTTGAATCAAAAGAAAGTTAAACACATTCAAACAAGTTTTTGAATCAAATGAAAGTCAAACACATTAAAACAAATCTTTCAAAATCAAATGAAAGTTAAACACATTCAAACAAAGCTTTTTGAATGTAATGAAAGTCAAACACATTCAAACAAAGCTTTTTGAATCAAATGAAAGTCAAACACGTTCAAACAATGCTTTATGAATCTAATGAAAGTCAAACAAATTCAAACAAATCTTTTTGGATCAAAATACAGTCAAACATATTTAAACAAAACTTTTTTAAAAAAAGAGTGTCAAACACATTCAAATAAGCTTTTTGAATCAAATAAAAGTCAAACACATTAAAACAAATCTTTAAAAATCAAATGAAAGTCAAACACATTCAAACATAGCTTTTTGACTCAAATGAAACTCAAACACATTCAAACAAATCTTTTTGGATCGAAATACAGTCAAACACATTCAAACAAAGCTTTTTGAATCAAATGAAAGTCAAATACATTCAAACAAAGCTTTTTGAATCTAATGAATGTCAAACACATTCAAACAAAGCTTTTTGAATCAAATGAGAGTCAAACACATTCAAATATATGTTTTTGAATCGAAATAAACTCAAACACATTCAAACAAAGCTTCTTGAATCAAACGAAAGTTAAACACTTTCAAACAGAGCTTTTTGAATCAAATGAAAGTCAAACACGTTCAAACAAAGCTTTATGAATCAAATAAAAGTCAAACACATTCAAACAAATCTTAGTGGATCCAAATACAGTCAAACACGTTCAAACAAAATTTTTTGAATAAAAGAAAGTCAAACACATTCAAATAAAAGTTTTTAAATCAAATGAAATTCAAACACATTCAAACAAAGCTTTTTGAATTAAATGAAAGTCAAATACATTCCAACAAACCTTTTTGAATCTAATGAAAGTCAAACACATTCAAACAATTCTTTTTGGATCGAATGAAAGTCAAATACATTCAAACAAAGCTTTTTGAATCTGATGAAAGTCAAACACATTGAAACCATTCTTTTGAATCGAAATAAAGTAAAACAAATTCAAACAAAGCTTTTTGAATCGAAAGAGTGTCAAACACATTCAAATAAGCTTTTTGAATCAAATTAAAGTCAAACACATTAAAACAAATCTTTAAAAATCAAATGAAATTTAAACACATTCAAACATAGCTTTTTGAATCAAATGAAAGTCAAACACATTCAAACAAGA
>NW_018743973.1:0-15310 GCF_001683475.1 Chenopodium quinoa
CCCGCCGAAGCACTCGGCGTTAGCTGCAGGCTCTTCCCTGCAGTGGTTGGCCTGGCAGGGTCAGACGTCCTCTTTGCAGGACTAGCTGCAAAGGTGGACCCGGCAGCCTTGGAGCTTTTGAAGCCGGCTGGGGTATCACACCAGCCGGTCTTTTGTGCATGCTTGCTAGTGATTTTGGCATGCCTTGGGTTCCACCCTGAAAATAGTCAAAACAAAGCAATCAGTTAGAAACAAAGGCAGCTCATCATATGTCATCCGGTAAGAAATGGAAGAGGTTTTACCCCAGCATTCTTGGCGGCCAGTGCCGCCTTCTTCTCTTCGATTTGCTTCTTTCTCAGCTCAATAGCTGAGAAGGCAGGTGTCTTTTCAGGAGGCACCATTCTTTTAGCTTTACCTGCAAAAAAGGGAAATTCGAGTTAGAGCGTGTACGCATAATCAGGCGTCAGAATACCGGATGGGTTAATGAACCTACTCTTTTTAAACATTGAACTTAGATTGCAAAGGGACAAGAAGGACTCGTCCCTGAACCATTCCGGGAGGGGTACCCAGAACTTTGGGACGATGATTTCACTACCGTCCTCCATCAGATGGGTCGTTTTGAGGAAGAGACCCGTCTCCATTATTTGGTCCCAGGCCTCAGACGGCACTTTCGGGAGCGCGCATTTTTTGCCCAGCAATGCCGGGTGCTTATTATACCGCCGCAGCCGGTGATTTAGGGAAGTGGAAGGAGAAGAGACGACATAAATTTGCTCTTCCAGTTGGTCCACTTTGATGGCTTCTCCAAAGTCATCATGTATTCTTGGTTGGTGGTAAGGGTGTACCAGGCATTCCACCCACCCGGAGCCCGGCTGAGGTAATGCATGTGTGCAAAAGCCTCCCAACTGGGGTTCACCTCCTGCAGCTCACATGCGGCAATGTACCCCAAAATATTGACCCAAGAGTTAGGAGTCAACTGCCATACGCCCAAGTCATACCCAGCAAATATGTCCTTGATGCAGGGGTGAAGGGGGAACCGGAGGCCTGCTTTGAATGCCGCCTCATAACAGCCGAAAAATTCATCGGCATGGTCCAAGTCGTCCGTCCATACGACGGCTGCATTAACAGGCGGGACTCTTATTTCCCAGTCCTTCCAACTGGTTTCCTTTTAAAAAGAAAGGCAGGAAGGGTTGCAGTAAGGGTGACCACGTCTCTTGCAGACATGGTCATGTCAGTCGGATCCCCCTTAGCCGGCCATTTGTAGGCCTCCTCAACAATAGGCTCAGCCTCCTGTGCAGGGGCTTCAGATTCGGACCCAGACCCTTCTCCAGCAGATTCATCGCCGGATCCTTCGGCATTAGAATCAGAGTCTTCTAATATGCTGTCACCCCGGTGTGCTCGGACCACTCGGGGAATCTTGACGAGTCCCCAGGGTTTCTTCCAAAGGAATTTTCACCAGACGGTCCTGCCGTCTGGTCCTCGTTTCTGGGATCAGCCGGATCTTCGGCTGCGTCGTCGGACTTGCAATCCGGGTCAACTGCCGTCCATCTTATCCGAGCCATTCTGTCCTGCACATGAACAGGAGACGGTCGGATTCGAGGTAGGTGAAGGTTCGCCCAAATACCCCCTGACGGCAGTCCCAGTCCTAGACTCAGCCGTGCCTGGTGACCGCCTGACAGCAGTCGTAGGCTGTGCCGAGTGTATAATTGAAGGGTCCATATCCTATCTATGCAACCGGAAAATTAACAAAAATAATTGAAAAAGGGTGCAGACGGTACCTTTGGAGGTTGGAATTTGCTGAGATGGTGCTTGAAACCTACACAGGCGGAAATCTCCGAATGTGTTTGAAGCTGAAATAAAGAAAAATAGATCAGACATGTTTAATTGGAAGCTCATTTAAAATCCCCCCAAGCGGTGGAGTCCCGGATGAGGGTTAGCAGAGATGGGCTGGAAATTGCTTCAAGCGACCCCCATACGGTTGAAAGCCGGATGGGGGCAATTTGAAACAATGTTTGAGCCAAGGCTGCTCAAATGACCCCCATACGGTTAAAAGCCGGATGGGGCAATTTGAAACATTTTGAGCCAAGGCTGCTCAAACGACCCCCATACGGGTAAAAGCCGGATGGGGGCTATTTGTATGTTTGAGAAAAAGCTAAAAAGGCTGCTCAAACAACCCCCATACGGTTAGACGCCGGATGGGGGCAATTTAAACAACGTTTGAGAAAAAGCCAAGGCTGCTCAAACGACCCCATACGGTTAAAAGCCGGATGGGGGCAATTTGAAACAAAGTTTGAGCCAAGGAATCTCAAACGACCCCCATACGGGTAAAAGCCGGATGAGGGCTATTTGTATGTTTGAGAAAAAAGCTAAAGGCTGCTCAAACAACCCCCATACGGTTAGACGCCGGATGGGGGCAATTTAAACAACGTTTGAGAAAAAAGCCAAGGCTGCTCAAACGACCCCCATACGGTCAAAAGCCGGATGGGGGCAATTTGAAACAAAAGTTTGAGCCAAGGAATCTCAAACGACCCCCATACGGGTAAAAGCCGGATGGGGGCTAATTGTATGTTTGAGAAAAAGCTAAAGGCTGCTCAAAACAACCCCCATACGGTTAGACGCCGGATGGGGGCAATTTAAACAACGTTTGAGAAAAAGCCAAGGCTGCTCAAACGACCCCCATACGGTTAAAAGCCGGATGGGGGCAATTTGAAACAATGTTTGAGCCAAGGAAGCTCAAACGACCCCATACGGGTAAAAGCCGGATGGGGGCTATTTGTATGTTTGAGAAAAAAGCCAGGGCTGCTCAAACGACCCCCATTACGGTTAAATGCCGGATGGGGCAATTTGAATGATGTTTGAGAAAAAGCCAAGGCTGCTCAAACTACCCCCATACGGTTAAATGCCGGATGGGGGCAATTTGAAAGATGTTTGAAAGCAAAGGTTGATCAAACCACCCCCATACGGCTAAAGGCCGGATGGGGTTACTTATGACTAGTCTGAATAAAAACAAAGTTGGCTCAAAGGGGTCCATGCGGCACAACGCCGGATGGGAGTATATTAAACATCCCAGACGGCAAAACGCCGGATGAGGGGGATTTTTGGACTTGTCCCAAGCCAGCCCCATGCGGCAAAATGACGGATGAGGGCATTTTACAACTAGGGAAATATTTCAAAAACCTCACACGGGAAATTCCCGGATGAGGTAGGGGTAATTCAGAAATTTTTGGACAAAATATACCTAGGCGGCAAAATGCCGAGTGAGGTCCTTAATCTAGGGGCAAAAAAAGAGGGAGAAAGCAGACGGTACCTTACTAAATCCGCACTCAGCCGGAAGGCAGATGTCAAGTTCTTGCGAAAACCGGATGCTCGAAAGTCTTGAAAGAAGCAGCCGGTATCAGAGCTTCTTCTCAGGAAATTTTTGAAAATTTTTGAAAATAAAAAGTGCGGAGGAAAGAGGTAGCCACCCTACTTATAAAAAGAGGCAGAAGGCGAACAGTCACCTTCTGCACGAAAATTTGAAATTCAAAAAAAAAAAAAAAAAAAAAAAAAAAAAAAAAAAAAAAAAAAAAAGAGGGGGGAAGCAGACGAACCGTCACTTACCCCATGCACCCTACGTCTGTCACAGATGACACATGAGTTTGCCACATCTCACCTGTGAGGGCAGATGTTTAGGGTGAAAATACCCTAAGACACGTGGCCCAATAAAGGCTTGACACGTGTCAATCTTTCAACGGTCTGCAAAGGCCCAATCCCTTTGCGACACGTGTCCCTTATACCCTAATTGAGGTACAGTTCTCCCTTACTATAAATAGTAAGGGTAGACCTCATTTATAAAACACACATTAATTGCAACCACAAAAAAACAAACAAAGCCCAAACCTACTGAAACGCTCTCGAACCGAGAAGCTTTTATTGTTCTTATTCCACTTCGAAAAGATACTAACTTAATCTTCGGAGGCGGAACTCCCACCCCCATCCGGAGTCTCCGTTACTTGTGCAGGTACAGGCGTAAGAAGGAAGTCTGCTAGGAAATTGTAACTCTCCCGAAGGACATAAAATACCCCCAAACATGTTTGACATTCATTTGATTCAATTAGCTTTGTAGAATGTATTTGACTTTTATTTGATTCCAATAGCTTTGTTTAAATGTGTTTGACTTTCATTTGATTCAATTAGCTTTGTAGAGTGTATTTGACTTTTATTTGATTTAATTTGCTTTGTTTGAATGTATTTGACTTTTATTAGCTTTTTGAATGTATTTGACTCTCATTTGATTCAAATAGCTTTGATTGAATGTGTTTGACTTTCATTTGATTCAATTAGCTTTGTTTGAATGTGTTTGACTTTCATATGATTCAATTAGCTTTGTTTGAATGTGTTTAACTTTATTTGATTCATTTAGCTTTGTTGAATGTGTTTGACTTTCATTTAATTCAATTAGCTTTGTAGAATGTATTTGACTTTCATTTGATTCAAATAGCTTTGTTTGAATGTGTTTGACTTTCATTTTATTCAATTAGCTTTGTACAATGAATTTGACTTTCATTTAATTTAAATAGCTTTGTTTGAATGTGTTTGAATTTCATTTGATTCAATTTGCTTTGTAGAATGCATTTCACTTTCATTTGATTTATATAGCTTTGTTTGAATGTGTCTGGCTTTCAATTGATTCAATTAGCTTTGTAGAATGTATTTGACTTTTATTTGATTTAATTTGCTTTGTTTGAATGTATTTGACTCATTTGATTCAAATAGATTTGTAGAATGTATTTGACTTTCATTTGATTCAAATAGCTTTGTAGAATGTATTTGACTTTCATTTGATTAAAATAGCTTTGTTTGAAAGTGTTCGACTTTCATTTGATTCATTTAGCTTTGCTTGAATGTGTTTGACTTTCATTTAATTCAATTAGCTTTGTAGAATGTATTTAACTTTCATTTGAATCAAATAACTTTGTTTGAATGTGTTTGACTTTCATTTGATTCAATTAGCTTTGTAGAATGTATTTGACTTTCATTTGATTCAAATAGCTTTGTTTGGATGTGTTTGACTTTCATTTGATTCAATTAGCTTTGTAGAATGTATTTGACTTTCATTTAAATTAAAAAGCTTTGTTTGAATGTGCTTGACTTTCATTTGATTCAATTAGCTTTGTAGAATGTATATGACTTTTATTTCATTCAAATAGCTTTGTTTGAATGTGTTTAACTATCATTTGATTCAATTAGCTTTGTTGAATGTATTCGACTCTTATTTGATTTAATTTGCTTTGTTTGAATGTATTTGACTCTCATTTGATTCAAATAGCTTTGTAGAATGTATTTGACTTTCATTTGATTCAAATAGCTATGTAGAATGTATTTGACTTTCATTTGATTCAAATAGCTTTGTTTGAATGTGATTGACTTTCATTTGATTCAATTAGCTTTGTAGAATATATTTGACTTTCATTTGATTCAATTAGCTTTGTTTGAAAGTGTTTGACTTTCATTTGATTCATTTAGCTTTGCTTGAATGTGTTTGACTTTCATTTAATTCAATTAGCATTGTAGAATGTATTTAACTTTCATTTGAATAAAATAAATTTGTTTGAATGTGTTTGACTTTCATTTGATTCAATTAGCTTTGTAGAATGTATTTGACTTTCATTTGATTCAAATTTTTTCATTGAGTTTTTTGACTTTCATTTAAATTTTTGTTTGAATGTGTTTGACTTTCATTTGATTCAATTAGCTTTGTAGAATGCATTTTACTTTTATTTGATTAAATTAGCTTTGTTTGAATTTATTTCACTCTCATTTGATTCAAATAGCTTTGTTTCAATGTGTTTGACTTTCATTTGATTCAATTAGCTTTATAGAATGTATTTGACTTTCATTTGATTCAAATAGCTTTGTTTGATTGTGATTGACTTTCATTTGATTCAATTAGCTTTGTAGAATATTTTGACTTTCATTTGATTCAATTAGCTTTGTTTGAAAGTGTTTGACTTTCATTTGATTCATTTAGCTTTGCTTGAATGTGTTTGACTTTCATTTAATTCAATTAGCATTGTAGAATGTATTTAACTTTCATTTGAATAAAATAACTTTGTTTGAATGTGTTTGACTTTCATTTGATTCAATTAGCTTTGTAGAATGTATTTGACTTTCATTTGATTCAAATAGCTTTGTTTGAATGTGTTTGACTTTCATTTGATTCAATTAGCTTTGTAGAATGTATTTGACTTTCATTTAAATTAAAAAGCTTTGTTTGAATGTGTTTGACTTTTTTTGATTCAATTAGCTTTGTAGAATGTATTTTACTTTTATTTGATTAAATTAGCTTTGTTTGAATTTATTTCACTCTCATTTGATTCAAATAGCTTTGTTTCAATGTGTTTGACTTTCATTTGATTCAATTAGCTTTATAGAATGTATTTGACTTTCATTTGATTCAAATAGCTTTGTTTGAATGTGTTTGACTTTCATTTGATTCAATTAGCTTTGTAGAATGTATTTGACTTTCATTTGATTCAAATAGCTTTGTTTGAAAGTGTTTGACTTTCATTTGATTCATTTAGCTTTGCTTGAAAGTGTTTGACTTTCATTTAATTCAATTAGCTTTGTAGAATGTATTTAACTTTCATTTGAATCAAAAAACTTTGTTTGAATGTGTTTGACTTTCATTTGATTCAATTAGCTTTGTAGAATGTATTTGACTTTCATTTGATTCAAATAGCTTTGTTTGAATGTGTTTGACTTTCATTTGATTCAATTAGCTTTGTAGAATGTATTTGACTTTCATTTAAATTAAAAAGCTTTGTTTGAATGTGCTTGACTTTCATTTGATTCAATTAGCTTTGTAGAATGTATATGACTTTTATTTCATTCAAATAGCTTTGTTTGAATGTGTTTAACTATCATTTGATTCAATTAGCTTGTTGAATGTATTCGACTCTTATTTGATTTAATTTGCTTTGTTTGAATGTATTTGACTCTCATTTGATTCAAATAGCTTTGTAGAATGTATTTGACTTTCATTTGATTCAAATAGCTATGTAGAATGTATTTGACTTTCATTTGATTCAAATAGCTTTGTTTGAATGTGATTGACTTTCATTTGATTCAATTAGCTTTGTAGAATATATTTGACTTTCATTTGATTCAATTAGCTTTGTTTGAAAGTGTTTGACTTTCATTTGATTCATTTAGGTTTGCTTGAATGTGTTTGACTTTCATTTAATTCAATTAGCATTGTAGAATGTATTTAACTTTCATTTGAATAAAATAACTTTGTTTGAATGTGTTTGACTTTTATTTGATTCAATTAGCTTTGTAGAATGTATTTGACTTTCATTTTATTCAAATAGCTTTGTTTGAATGTGTTTGACTTTCATTTGATTCAATTAGCTTTGTAGAATGTATTTGACTTTCATTTAATTAAAAAGCTTTGTTTGAATGTGTTTGACTTTCATTTGATTCAATTAGCTTTGTAGAATGTATTTTACTTTTATTTGATTAAATTAGCTTTGTTTGAATTTATTTCACTCTCATTTGATTCAAATAGCTTTGTTTCAATGTGTTTGACTTTCATTTGATTCAATTAGCTTTATAGAATGTATTTTGACTTTCATTTGATTCAAATAGCTTTGTTTGAATGTGTTTGACTTTCATTTGATTCAATTAGCTTTGTAGAATATATTTGACTTTCATTTGATTCAATTAGCTTTGTTTGAATGTGTTTGACTTTCATTGATTCAATTTAGCTTTGTAGAATGTATTTGACTTTTATTTGATTTAATTAGCTTTGTTTGAATGTATTTGACTCTCATTCGATTCAAATAGCTTTGTTTGAATGTGTTTTGACATTCATTTGATTCAATTAGCTTTGTAGAATGTATTTGACTTTTATTTGATCCAATAGCTTTTTTAAATGTGTTTGACTTTCATTTGATTCAATTAGCTTTGTAGAATGTATTTGACTTTTATTTGATTTAATTTGCTTTGTTTGAATGTATTTGACTTTTATTTGATTTAATTAGCTTTGTTTGAATGTATTTGACTCTCATTTGATTCAAATAGCTTTAATTGAATGTGTTTGACTTTCATTTGATTCAATTAGCTTTGTTTGAATGTGTTTGACTTTCATATGTTTCAATTAGCATTGTTTGAATGTGTTTAACTTTATTTGATTCATTTAGCTTTGTTTGAATGTGTTTGACTTTCATTTAATTCAATTAGCTTTGTAGAATGTATTTGACTTTCATTTGATTCAAATAGCTTTGTTTGAATGTGTATGACTTTCATTTTATTCAATTAGCTTTGTACAATGAATTTGACTTTCATTTGATTCAAATAGCTTTGTTTGAATGTGTTTGAATTTCATTTGATTCAATTTGCTTTGTAGAATGCATTTCACTTTCATTGATTTATATAGCATTGATTGAATGTGTTTTGACTTTCATTTGATTCAATTAGCTTTGTTTGAATGTGTTTGACTTTCATATGATTAAATTAGCTTTGTTTGAATGTGTTTAACTTTATTTGATTCATTTAGCTTTGTTTGAATGTGTTTGACTTTCATTTAATTCAATTAGCTTTGTAGAATGTATTTGACTTTCATTTGATTCAAATAGCTTGTTTGAATGTGTATTGACTTTCATTTTATTCAATTAGCTTTGTACAATGAATTTTGACTTTCATTTGATTCAAATAGCTTCGTTAGAATGTGTTTGAATTTCATTTGATTCAATTTGCTTTGTTAGAATGCATTTCACTTTCATTTGATTTATATAGCTTTGTTTGAATGTGTTTGACTTTCAATTGATTCAATTAGCTTTGTAGAATGTATTTGACTTTTATTTGATTTAATTTGCTTTGTCTGAATGTATTTGACTCATTTGATTCAAATAGATTTGTAGAATGTATTTAACTTTCATTTGATTCAAATAGCTTGTAGAATGTATTTGACTTTCATTTGATTCAAATAGCTTTGTTTGAAAGTGTTTGACTTTCATTTGATTCAATTACCTTTGCTAGAATGTGTTTGACTTTCATTTAATTCAATTAGCTTTGTAGAATTATTTAACTTTCATTTGAATCAAATAACTTTGTTTGAATGTGTTTGACTTTCATTTGATTAAATTAGCTTTGTAGAATGTATTTGACTTTCATTTGATTCAAATAGCTTTGTTTGAATATGTTTGACTTTCATTTGATTCAATTAGCTTTGTAGAATGTATTTGACTTTCATTTAAATTAAAAAAGCTTTGTTTGAATGTGCTTGACTTTCATTTGATTCAATTAGCTTTGTAGAATGTATATGACTTTTATTTCATTCAAATAGCTTTGTTTGAATGTGTTTAACTATCATTTGATTCAATTAGCTTTTGTTGAATGTATTCGACTCTTATTTGATTTAATTTGCTTTGTTTGAATGTATTTGACTCTCATTTTGATTCAAATAGCTTTGTAGAATGTATTTGACTTTCATTTGATTCAAATAGCTATGTAGAATGTATTTGACTTTCATTTGATTCAAATAGCTTTGTTTGAATGTGATTGACTTTCATTTGATTCAATTAGCTTTGTAGAATATATTTGACTTTCATTTGATTCAATTAGCTTTGTTTGAAAGTGTTTGACATTCATTTGATTCATTTAGCTTTGCTTGAATGTGTTTGACTTTCATTTAATTCAATTAGCATTGTAGAATGTATTTAACTTTCATTTGAATAAAATAACTTTGTTTTGAATGTGTTTGACTTTCATTTGATTCAATTAGCTTTGTAGAATGTATTTGACTTTCATTTGATTCAAATAGCTTTGTTTGAATGTGTTTGACTTTCATTTGAATTCAATTAGCTTTGTAGAATGTATTTGACTTTCATTTAAATTAAAAAGCTTTGTTTGAATGTGTTTGACTTTCATTTGATTCAATTAGCTTTGTAGAATGTATTTTACTTTTATTTGATTAAATTAGCTTTGTTTTGAATGTGTTTGACTTTCATTTGATTCAATTAGCTTTGTAGCATGTATTTGACTTTCATTTAAAATTAAAAAAGCTTTGTTTGAATGTGTTTGACTTTCATTTGATTCAATTAGCTTTGTAGAATGTATTTTACTTTTATTTGATTAAATTATCTTTGTTTGAATTTATTTCACTCTCATTTCATTCAAATAGCTTTGTTTTGAATGTGTTTGACTTTCATTTTGATTCAATTAGCTTTATAAGAATGTATTTGACTTTCATTTGATTCAAATAGCTTTGTTTGAATGTGTTTGACTTTCATTTGATTCAATTAGCTTTGTAGAAATATATTTGACTTTCATTTGATTCAATTAGCTTTGTTTGAATGTGTTTGACTTTCATTTGATTTCAATTAGCTTTGTAGAATGTATTTGACTTTTATTTGATTTAATTAGCTTTGTTTGAATGTATTTGACTCTCATTTGATTCAAAATAGCTTTGTTTGAATGTGTTGACATTCATTTGATTCAATTAGCTTTGTAGAAATGTATTTGACTTTTATTTGATTCCAATAGCTTTGTTTAAATGTGTTTGACTTTCATTTGATTCAATTAGCTTTGTAGAATGTATTTCACTTTTATTAATTTAATTAGCTTGTTTGAATGTATTTGACTTTCATTTGATTTAATTAGCTTTGTTTGAATGTAATTGACTCTCATTTGATTCAAATAGCTTTGATTGAATGTGTTTGACTTTCATTTGATTCAATTAGCTTTGTTTGAATGTGTTTGACTTTCATATGATTCAATTAGCTTTGTTTGAATGTATTTAACTTTATTTGATTCATTTAGCTTTGTTTGAATGTGTTTGACTTTCATTTAATTCAATTAGCTTTGTAGAATGTATTTGACTTTCATTTGATTCAAATAGCTTTGTTTGAATGTTTGACTTTCATTTTATTCAATTAGCTTTGTACAATGAATTTGACTTTCATTTGATTCAAATAGCTTTGTTTGAATGTGTTTGAATTTCATTTGATTCAATTTGCTTTGTAGAATGCATTTCACTTTCATTTGATTTATATAGCTTTGTTTGAATGTGTTTGAATTTCAATTGATTCAATTAGCTTTGTAGAATGTATTTGACTTTTATATGATTTAATTTGCTTTGTTTGAATGTATTTGACTCATTTGATTCAAATAGATTTGTAGAATGTATTTGACTTTCATTTGATTCAAAAGCTTTGTAGAATGTATTTGACTTTCATTTGATTCAAATAGCTTTGTTTGAATGTGTTTGATTTTCATTTGATTCAAATAGCTTTGTAGAATGTATTTGACTTTCATTTGATTCAAATAGCTTTGTTTGAATGTGTTTGACTTTCATTTAATTCAATTAGCTTTGTAGAATGTATTTGGCTTTCATTTGAATCAAATAACTTTGTTTGAATGTGTTTGACTTTCATATGATTCAATTAGCTTTGTAGATGTATTTGACTTTCATTTGATTGAAATAGCTTTATTTTGAATGTGTTTGACTTTCATTTGATTCAATTACTTTGTAGAATGTATTTGACTTTCATTTGATTGAAATAGCTTTATTTGAATGTGTTTGACTTTCATTTGATTCAATTAGCTTTGTAGAATGTATTTGACTTTCATTTAAATTAAAAAGCTTTGTTTGAATGTGTTTGACTTTCATTTGATTCAATTAGCTTTGTAGAATGTGTTTTACTTTTATTGATTAAATTAGCTTTGTTTGAATTTATTTCACTCTCATTTGATTCAAATAGCTTTGTTTGAATGTGTTTCACTTTCATTGATTCAATTAGCTTTGTAGAATGTATTTGACTTTCATTTGATTCAAATAGCTTTGTTTGAATGTGTTTGACTTTCATTTGATTCAATTAGCTTTGTAGAATATATTTGACTTTCATTTGATTCAATTAGCTTTGTTTGAATGTGTTTGACTTTCATTTGATTCAATTAGCTTTGTAGAATGTATTTGACTTTTATATGATTTAATTTGCTTTGTTTGAATGTATTTGATTCATTTGATTCAAATAGATTTGTAGAATGTATTTGACTTTCATTTGATTCAAATAGCTTTGTAGAATGTATTTGACTTTCATTTGATTCAAATAGCTTTGTTGAATGGGTTTGACTTTCATTTGATTCAATTAGCTTGTAGAATGTATTTGACTTTCATTTAAATTAAAAGCTTTGTTTGAATGTGTTTGACTTTCATTTGATTCAATTAGCTTTGTAGAATGTGTTTTACTTTTATTTGATTAAATTAGCTTTGTTTGAATTAATTCACTCTCATTTGATTCAAATAGCTTTGTTTGAATGTGTTTGACTTTCATTTGATTCATTAGCTTTGTAGAATGTATTTGACTTTCATTTGATTCAAATAGCTTTGTTTGAATGTGTTTGACTTTCATTTGATTCAATTAGCTTTGTAGAATATTTTGACTTTCATTTGATTCAATTAGCTTTGAATGTGTTGACTTTATTTGATTCAATTAGCTTTGTACTTTCATTTGATTCAAATAGCTTTGTTTGAATGTGTTTGACTTTCATTTGATTCAATTAGCTTTGTAGAATGTATTTGACTTTCATTAAATTAAAAAGCTTTGTTTGAATGTGTTTGACTTTCATTTGATTCAATTAGCTTTGTAGAATGTATTTTACTTTTATTTGATTAAATTAGCTTTGTTTGAATTTATTTCACTCTCATTTGATTCAAATAGCTTTGTTTCAATGTGTTTGACTTTCATTTGATTCAAATAGCTTTATAGAATGTATTTGACTTTCATTTGATTCAAATAGCTTTGTTTGAATGTGTTTGACTTTCATTTGATTCAATTAGCTTTGTAGAATATATTTGACTTTCATTTGATTCAATTAGCTTTGTTTGAATGTGTTTGACTTTCATTTGATTCAATTAGCTTTGTAGAATGTATTTGACTTTTATTTGATTTAATTAGCTTTGTTTGAATGTATTTGACTCTCATTTGATTCAAATAGCTTTGTTTGAATATGTTTGACATTCATTTGATTCAATTAGCTTTGTAGAATGTATTTGACTTTTATTTGATTCCAATAGCTTTGTTTAAATGTGTTTGACTTTCATTTGATTCAATTAGCTTTGTAGAATGTATTTGACTTTTATTTGATTTAATTTGCTTTGTTTGAATGTTTTGACTTATATTTGATTTAATTAGCTTTGTTTGAATATATTTTACTTTCATTTGATTCAATTAGCTTTGTTTGAATGTGTTTGACTTTCATTTGATTCAATTAGCTTTGTAGAATGTATTTGACTTTCATTTGATTCAAATAGCTTTGTTTGAATGTGTTTGACTTTCATTTGATTCAATTAGCTTTGTAGAATGTATTTGACTTTTATTTGATTCCAATAGCTTTGTTTAAATGTGTTTGACTTTCATTTGATTCAATTAGCTTTGTAGAATGTATTTGACTTTTATATAATTTAATTCGCTTTGTTTGAATGTATTTGACTTTTATTTGATTTAATTAGCTTTGTTTGAATGTATTTGACTCTCATTTGATTCAAATAGCTTTGATTGAATGTGTTTGACTTTCATTTGATTCAATTAGCTTTGTTTGAATGTGTTTGACTTTCATATGATTCAATTAGCTTTGTAGAATGTATTTAACTTTCATTTGAATCAAATAACTTTGTTTGAATGTGTTTGACTTTCATTTGATTCAATTAGCTTTGTAGAATGCATTTGACTTTCATTTGATTCAAATAGCTTTGTTTGAATATGTTTGACTTTCATTTGATTCAATTAGCTTTGTAGAATGTATTTGACTTTCATTTAAATTAAAAAGCTTTGTTTGAATGTGCTTGACTTTCATTTGATTCAATTAGCTTTGTAGAATGTATATGACTTTTATTTCATTCAAATAGCTTTGTTTGAATGTGTTTAACTATCATTTGATTCAATTAGCTTTGTTGAATGTATTCGACTCTTATTTGATTTAATTTGCTTTGTTTGAATGTATTTGACTCTCATTTGATTCAAATAGCTTTGTAGAATGTATTTGACTTTCATTTGATTCAAATAGCTATGTAGAATGTATTTGACTTTCATTTGATTCAAATAGCTTTGTTTGAATGTGATTGACTTTCATTTGATTCAATTAGCTTTGTAGAATATATTTGACTTTCATTTGATTCAATTAGCTTTGTTTGAAAGTGTTTGACTTTCATTTGATTCATTTAGCTTTGCTTGAATGTGTTTAACTTTATTTATTCATTTAGCTTGGTTTGAATGTGTTTGACTTTCATTTAATTCAATTACCTTTGTAGAATGTGTTTGACTTTCATTTAATTCAATATGGTCAAAGTTCTAATGATTGTAATGATCCAAGTGGTCATGGTGAGGTCCAAATTCAAGGCAATGCGAAGGCCTTATTTCTGTCCAAATTATTTCTTAATCCTTTGCACGGTTTTGGTTCGAATGTTTTTACAAGGGGTTGCACTTCACTTAGTGTAATTAACCTTGTAGAAGGTATCTAGCAAGTGACGGTTTTCCAAGCTCCAAATACATGTTTAATGGGCGTGGTTACAAGCTGATTTGGAGGCAGTTTGGGCGTGTTTCATGCTAGCCGTTTGTAAGTTACTTGGACTGATTGAAGTGGAGTGATTCGTGGCACTTGTTGGGCGTAAATTATGGAGTTTTTGGCTGAACATTGCACCTCATTATTTGGGGGTTATGAAGAATAAAGAGGCGTGAATCAAGGCATTGAAATGGGAGTTACAAAAGCTTGAAGAATGGCTGTTTTTGGGCGTGTGTTGGAGATGCTCTTTGGATGCTATTTTGGCTGGTCATTTTCCCTTGTTTCAAGCCTAGTGTTTAGGTCTTTTAATTAGTTTAATTATGTTTTGTAATGGGGTTAAGTGGGACGTGTATTAACCACTCTTTCCCTTAGTTAATTTCCTTTTGGTTATTTCTTTTTGTTAATTAAAGTAGGCAAGTGAAAAGGTTGTATTAGTGCTATAAATAGCATACTTTGAATGAATGAAAATCATCCAAGATTATTTGCCTAAAACGTATGTTTTGTTAATTGAAGTGACTTGAGTTTAGTTCACTTTGTTTTTTCCAAATTTGAGTATCCGAATTTGAAGAGTGTTAGTTTTGGTGAGAGTTCCCAAGATTAGGACTTATAGTTTATGATTTGGTGAGAGTTCCTCATCTAGACTATCCCAAGCAAACGAGTGAGAGTTCCTCTTTGCTATATCCTTAGCTTAGGGTGAGAGTTCCCCTAACTAAACTGATCACTTGATAATTGAATCTTAAAAACTTTTGAATCTTTTAGCTTATCATTTTTTGTAACAAGGTTTTCTCAT